>NC_056723.1:9735526-9778026 GCF_018831695.1 Puntigrus tetrazona
CCAGAACACACGAAAACCCCTCAGATTCTTCAAAACCTATTTCATTTCTCCTTTTATTCACCTCTCGTCCAAAACGAGAATTTATAGTCTCCATCTCGTATACGTTCCCAAAAAAAGAGGCGTAAATAATCCCAAACCTCGATGCCTTTCTTTTGATTTATGCCTCGGCTGAGCAGATCCAGCACCAGTGTCTATTGGCTCTATCACAGAGTCCCATCACTAACTGAGTGCAGTGCCTGGCTGCCACGGAGCATGAGGAGACTCATACATCAGGGTGACGTCCGGGGAGGGAGACAGAGCCCCTGCTGGACTGAAAGGCCATTTAAGACTTTCATTCTGTCACCCAGCACAGCCATAAGCTGCTTCGGCCCTGACAAGCTCCCTCCGACCCGGCCGCAGCGGGTTCGCCTTGAAGAGCGCTCGCTTAGGCTTCCGACATCGCTCTTTCTCCATATTCAGGATGTGGCATCACAATGTGGCTTCATTGCCCTGATTTGCCGTGTATGCATGAAGTGAAGCTGTGACGACAGCTCCAAACGCTCTCAGTGTCTCTACCGTGAGTCATCTGTAAACAGCACGGATGTTATGTAATCGACTTTCGCCGGAAGCTGGAATCTCTGCAAACTGGGGGAGATCTCAAAGTGGGCAAACAGGGGGGTTTTTTTCTCGAAAGAAAATCCAGCAAACTCCAGAGGAGCAGTGGGAGGGTTTCCGATAAACCTGTTTAGTGTAGCTACAGCCGACCGGGTCTCCGTATTGAGTATCTCTTTTCAAATCCATTTAATAATTCAAACATATAGATTTATACATTTATAGACGTATGTCGTAAATAGAGCAATAAAACATGAATTAATAATTTAATTACACATATAAAATACATTTCTAAAACTGTTATAATTGTATTATTTTTAAAATCATTTAATTTATATTGCACAGCTGTTTTATTTTAAAATGGTTTATTAATAGACATTTAATTAAATGTTTAATTTAAACTATACATGAACTATTTGTGGAAAATGTAGTTTGATATAAGAATACAAAACTTTCTTACATTTACATAACTATTTATTTATATAGCAGACATTTAAAACTTTAATTCATGTTTTATTTGTTAACTAATTCATGCTTTAAAACAAAATGAAATAACAATAAGAAAACAGATAATTGATGACAAGTGACAATCAAATTATTTGTAAAATCATGAACATTTTTAAAATCCCATTTTAAAACCAAACTGCTTTACGTCTATTCATTTGCAAGACAGATTTTTTTTAACATTTTTGCTAATTGAATGTAATTAAATAAATCATTTTATCATTACAAATGCTTAATTCATGTTTTAAAATATAGTTATTTATTTTAAGTGGCACACCCTATCCTACATAAACTCAACACAAATACAAATATAAACTGCCTAACTCAGTAAATAATTTATCAAAACAGCTGGTTTGCAAATTGCTTCATTAAAACCAATACTGTTAACAAACTGTTAAAACGTTAATGGTGCATTTCCGACACGTTTTATTTCACAGTTTTATCTTCTACTTCAGCATTTTTTCATAGTTCAGCACAATGTCTTCCGTCTTTATTTTGCGATGTGTACAGTGAAGAATTAGGAGTTATTTGACTGGTCAGCTCCCTCAAACATCAAAGGACATCACGCAGTAATGATACTCAGATTGCTACAATTGCTCTTCCAGGATTATAAGCGTGAACAAGACTGTCACTCAAACAGCTGGAGTCTGTGAGCACATCAAAGCCCATCCGAGGAAACAAGCAGCCGACGCAGAGAAGGCTTATGATGCTCCGTCATCCATTTTTTAGTAGAGCACATTAAATAAACTCAGGAACACACAAAATAATCAATATGACATACCAACAAGATCTCCCATGTGCTGCTATAGATGTTCCTCATGAGCTGGAATGGGTTTAATAATTTTTTTTTTTTTAAATGAATACATTCGTATCTAATATAATATTGATCTGTATTCTATTATAGTTTGAAATATGTCTAATATACAGTTAAATATTTATGTAATACGTTTTTTATAAAGTTATTATGCCAAATAAGTAAAGCAGAAAACAAATGTCTATTATTTGGATAATTATTGTTATTATTTAACTTTTTTTAAACCTAAATTAAACAAACTGTTTTAAATTTATAAGGATTAATACGTCATTTTCAAAATGCAAACACAAACGCAAATGTCATTTTCACTATTTTTATGACAAATCTATTTAAATGGACTTCTATTCTTCTTATAGTCCATTCATCTAATTATGTTTTTTTTTTTTTATAAAACGTAAAGGTGTATTACCGTAAATAAGTTTGATAAATACATACATGTTCTAATTAATATATATTTTGAATAAAATAATACACTTTTTATGTGCATAATATACATGCACATTTATTTTGTTACATTTATGATAATACATTTTAACTAAGAACGGGATATTTGATTTAGCTCCAGGCCATATGTTGTTTAATCCCACACTCACTCCAGTCTCCTCTGCTACAAAAAGCCATACAAATACTTCCTTTTCTCTGCGAACATCTCAACAAAACAATGTTTTTAAAAAATCTAATCAATGATCTTGATTCACGAAGCTTAAAGAGTGCCACAGCTTTGTGTGGTTTGGTTTATTAAGCAAAGAAGAACCAAACAAAAGCTTTTGGGAAGTGTAAGCAGATCTACAATCTACCATTTTGGTCTCGCATAAAAAAAAAAAAAAAAAAACCAAAAAACGAATCGATCGGTTGATTTTCTTTCACAGCACTCATCTTTGACATTCACAAGAAACGTCCACTTATGCGCGAGAGCAAAATCGGTCTAAATGAAGCCAGCTGACGGTTTAAAGATGATTTAAAACTATTCAGACAGTAAAAATGGAGAAATGATTCAGGAACGGATGAGTCAGACATCCTGTTTGTTCATATTATGAGGCTTTGAAGGAAAAAAAAACAAAAAAAACCCAGATAAAGCACACCTCACCGCTCCAGTCGCTGGTGTGGTGCGAATACGTGCTTACAGTTGTCTGCACAATTAACTGTGTGTGCAAGCACATGAAACTGTGCCTTCAGGTGTAGCAGTGATCTCAATATCATCTCCACTTCACCAATTAAAATTTGGCTTAAAAAAAAAAAATCTGTTCATAATGCAGCTTGAAATTGTCCATTTCGTTCCCGTTGCCAATTACACCACAGGTCTGTCTCTGCGTCCTAAAGATGTCAATGTTCAGTCTCGAGTGTCTCTCAGTTGGATCTACGGCCCCGTATTTTGCTCCCCGACAGGCCGGCGGTGAACACCCGCAGCATGCAGAAGAACAGACGCTCTCAAAGTGTCAACACCTTTCAGGCACGGCGATCAAAAGTTCGCTTTACGTGAGCTGTGATGATTTGTTTAAAGATTCATTCCTGTAAAGACTGAATACGTGATGCCAAACCGTTTTTCAAAGCGAGACGTTCATACATTGTTTATCAGGAGGAGCCCCGCAACAACCCTACAGCCAACTAAAGTAATGTAGTGTTGGGTGATACACTCAATTTTCGTATCGTCAGCTTGTGAGATCGCCCATAAATAATATTATCACGCTAATTCATTTTATTATTTAGCTCCACTGCCAGAAAGTGCAACTCCAGCATGAGGCTAAAATGTTTTTTTTAACATGACTGAATTTGTATTTAACATGATAAATTAATAAAACATTGTAAGTTGCTAATTATAATGCTTACATTTCCTCAGTTATTTAAAAATAAATGAGAACAAGCAAAGAACGATACTTTTCCAAACATCATCATCACAAGCTCAGTCTTTATGCACTCTCCTTATAATCAGTGTGTCTACACTGTGTGATGAATAAATATTTCATAGTTACATTGCATAGACATTTGCGCTTTGTTGTTTATTATGAGAATTTGCGATTCATTTAGCACGCGCTGAAGCACAGAACTCCACTGTTTCAGCGAGGGCTCATCTGAACGCTTAGCATAACCGTGTGTGATTGGCTATAATAAAGCACAACGCTGTGAAAATGCGTAAAAATAAATATTTCGCAACAGATAAGACCTAATATTCATTCAATATTATTATTAGCCTAATAATATTAATAGTAATAATAATAATAGTCGTCCACAAGAAAGCGCTCTCTCAGCCACAGGCATATCTCTGACTATCATCGATGCATGATACAAACATTATATATAATATATAATATACAACGTATATATATAGGTCTAACGTGTCTTTCAGTCCAGAATGCATTTGTACCAAACAAAAACAGCATTGTTTTAACACCACTTCATTGGAAACAGTTTTCTATATTGCTTGTTTTGATAAATCACATCTTTCAAATGATTAGAGATGGAAAATCGTGTCTAGGACTTGGTATGTGCACTTAAAGGAATAGTTCACCCAGAAATTAAAATTACAGCATATTTTACTTCCAAGCATGCTATGTGTACACGACTTTCTTTTAAATGCATCCTGGCTCTTCCAAGCTGGGCAATGCGGGTGGATAGTGGCCATCATTTCAAGCTCCACAAATCGCATATATCCATCATAAAACTAACATATACGCCTTTGAGGGGTTGTCGCCCTCTGAAGCAGATCGATGGGATTTTGTAACAATAGTTTTTCTAGCTTTCAAATTGTAACGTAATTAAGTGACATAGTTGCGCCTTTGTGCTAGCAGGAAGGATTCTGATTGGCTGTCAATGTTTGTATCGTTAATCAGATGGAAAAAATGGTTCTAGAAGTAATTCCAGCGATATCGTTTCTTTTTGCCTTTATCGTTATAGTCGTGCGTATATAGTGGTGTGGACTCTGCTATTCTTTAATACTGAGAGCGATTTTTAGAACTATATCTTTATCGTTATCTTTATAGTTATCGTGCTTGCTGTAAACAGGCCTTTAGACTTGACTTGGACCTCAGATGTACTATATAATATATATGTATATATATATATATATATATATATATATATATATATATATATATATATATATATATATATATGCACACACACAGGGCCTACACACACAAAATAGGCTCTAGAAACTGGTAAAAAATAAAATTAGAAGTATGATGGTGGTCCTAAAAAGGCTATTTTGGTTGCAATCATCATACCGTGCTTAAACCACATGCAATGAATTACACAGAATACGCTTTAAGAAAAGGTCAGTGCAAACAGAGCCAAAGTCGGAAGCTGAACTTTAAGCTTTGCGCTAAAACAGTCCACCTACGAAGTTCACCGCACTGGAAAACAAAGCCACGACGCATGTAAAAAAGCCTTAGTGCCATGTACAGGAAATAGATTATCTTCTCACCAGCTCTAAACCCGTCAAAATAACTTGTGTCCTCTGTTACAGTCACACAAATGTCTGCTCGTCTTCCGTCGATGCACCTCACAAACAGCTAACTGTCTAAAATGATTATATATCAGTGGTTGATGGCTGACAGATACTAATAGGGTTTCGCTAAGCAGTAGGCGCGCGCTACCAGCGGGACGCGACAATTGCATTTGGCTGGATGTAGAAGATACGTAGAGGGGGTTAGAGAACGAATATGAAAGCCTAATTGTACAATACAGGGCTCCAACTGCCCCGCGGAAGGACAGGCCCTTTCGTGATGCGTTCTGTCGTCCGCTCATCAAAGTGACGGACGTGATCCGACAGTGCCACAGCCTCAAGTGAGACTGAAGCATGATTTTGCACCGTCACTGTTTGGTTGGTGGAAATAACAGCTGATGCGGAAGAGAAACAGTGAAAAACGAGAGAATCGGAGCGAGGAGAGGGGGCTCGTTGCCTATTGTCATATGTCGTGTGAAATTACAAGTGAAGTGGTGTTGTGAGAAATGAAACCGGCAGTCCCTTGAGCTCAAATAAAAGGGTTTTCAATTTTACTGGTACTTAAAATGGATATGTATTTTGATTCATCTGAAAGGGCATAAATTAGAGAGGGAAAAGAGAGTGTTGGGAAAACAATTTACAAAATAGCGTGTAGTTTACAGTGTAGATGCTACCGTTTCTTAAAAATAGCATTTGCAAACAAAATACGCCGCTGTCACATGACTTTATCGCGGTCTGTGTTAATTTTGGCAGGCATTTTTGATTTAGTCTTAAAGATTTATACTTTCATAGACAGGGCTTAGCCTAAGCCAGGATTAGGCCATAGTTTAACTAGGACATTTAAACATGCATAAGAAAAGACATTACTGGTGACCATCTTAAGACAAAACAAAGGCACTGACATATTTTATATTTTATATGACATAACCTATTTTATAGGTTTACTTAAGTATATATTTAACATCTTTTGTTGGTTAACATTGATGACGCAGATATATGCATGTAATACTGACACAACAAGTATTTATAAGTATTTAGATAATAAATACATTTTTTATGCATAACTGTAGTATGAATTAAAAGCTATATATGTATGTGTTTGTGTATGTGTATTATAATATTTCAAAGAAACCGTCAACAACTTGAAATAATTAATTCAATGTTATTATAATTAATCATTATAATTATAGTTGATATAATTTTTATAACTTTTAATACTTTTTATATAAACACACACATATATAAAATATACATGAACTGTGTGTATGCAAATACATATGCATAAATATATACATATGCATAAATATATATATATATATAAAAACACACAATAAAATATAGAAATTGAAAACTGTATATATTTAAATTGCTGTAGTTATAGTAAAAGCATATTTATATACAGTACATATATGTAAACCGTATGTGTGTATTTGTGTGTGTGTGTGTGTGTGTAAATATATACAAACACAAAGTTTCCCTATCTATAGCAGCTTTTGAGCAAAACTGCGATTAATCTGCAGTCTCAAGATAATTTTACTATGCAAAGTGTCTAACAGCTTAAGAACAAATCTAAACTTCTAAATTAAAAAACACGAAAGCCGACACAATTTCACACAGACAAGCACACTTTCCATGAATAGTAAACGATGAAGACTGTTCCATAAACCCAGTTATGAAATTACAGCGAGTGTGTGTGTGTGCGTGTGTGTGTGTGTGTGTGTGTGTGTGTGTGCGTGTGTCTGTAACAACTAGTGACAGTGCAGAGACTTGTGAAATGAGCCCTGTCAGTGCAGTGCGCTCCAGCCGAGAGTGAAGTTACACATCGCATATCGAACGGCCTGTAGTTACACCTCATGTGACGATGATGACCAGCGGGATGTGATTCTGAATGCGAACACAAAAGCTCCAAGCTACACAAGCCCAAACTGATGCATCACTGCATCCCAAAATCAGGCATTGGCACATCCGGTTCAATGGCAAGACATTGTGTAGATTGAAAAATTAAGGTCAGTAAATAAAACTCAGAACAAATGATTTTCAAAGAGCTGGAAAACTAACCATGAAGAACCATTTTCTGCCCCGAAATGGAGGAGAACAGAAATCTATACCAATTGGAAAGCACCATGTAGTGTAATAATGTCCCGACAGCACCCATCGCTCTCTTCTTCCCTGTGGGACTGTTAAACTATAATCAAACTCTATCTGGCATGTTTTTAATAAAGCAACGCGATCACATTCAGTTACCTAGGTCATGTTCTAGCTCTCCTCCTCTGCTTTAACATTCACGAGACAAATGAACAGCTTAACATCGCTTTGTCTTGTCTTGTCTCTTTCAATCCAGCCTCCGAAACATCTCATAGCAAGCTGTTCGGTTACACTAATGACTCTCAGTATGGGAGAAATAGCTCCAGAAATACACGCTCATGACTGCGCTGCACAGGCATAAATCAAAGGCATCATTTCATCCAGCCGGTTGGTGATTGTGATGTGTTTGTGCACCACTATGGAGGGGGAGGGGGAAACATCAGCAGGCAAGCCTGGAGAGGAAATGGTGGTTGCCTTGGAAACCCTAGGCTGAGGAAGAGAGGGAGCGAGAGAGAGAGGAAAGGAAAGGAAGAACGAGTGAACAGGCGAGGAGAGTATACATACAGAGTTGACCCAAGCATCGCTGTAACCAGTTGTTTTTGTTTTGAGGGAAAAAGATCTGTATATACAGTATACTAAAGTCAACATATATTTTGTACATCTATCTATCTATCTATCTATCTATCTATCTATATATATATATATATATATATATATATATATATATATATATATATATATATATACACACACAGAGACATCAATATATTAGTGCTGTCAAATGATTAATCACGATTAATTGTTTACATAAAATTACTACATGATCTATGCATACTGTGTATATTTTTAATATACAAATATCCATAAATGTGCGCGATTTATATGTGTTATAATATCTGTTTTTTTTTATAAATATATAGTTGCAAATACATGTAAATATTTTTTTTAAATATATGCTGTATGTGTGCATTTATATCTAATACACATGTATATTATGTTAACAAAAACTTTTATTTTGGATACGATTTATCATTTGACAGAACTGATATAATAGCACTTAATCTTACTTTCAACATTTAGTACTAAATTATTGAAATCTAAAGATGTATATATTAATATTATTTAAGCTATGCTAACATAGATTAGTAGTTGTATTTTTACAACAAATGTCAATAAATACTGTAAAGTTATTATTATTATCATCATCATATGGCTCAAAATAGGATTGGGCGATATGGTCATTTTTCATATCATTGTATCGCCAGCCTGTGAGATCACAGATACATTATATTATTGTTTATGTGTGACTGGGGGCAAGAGAAAGACTCTCTGTACTTGTCAGAGGCTATTTCATAACTATCTGGTGATTTAGCCCAGAAGCACCAATAACTGAAATAATATACTTTCAAACAAACTGAAAAACTGACATGTTAAATCTAAAAATATTTAAAACAGCTATCATATACTAGGATACAGCAGTCATACAGCGCTATTAGGGCCGTCATACACGTCATACAGCAGTCATACACGCTTCCTGCCATGATAAGGTTGCCGTATCGGGTTTAAACTGTGAGCTTACAAAAATTTAATGATCAACAATGCTTTTTTAAACAAAGTTTTACTACAGATACAATAGTTAAAATGTGATTAATGTTAGAAAACCATGGTTAATTTATGGTTACCATGGTTTAACTTTAGCAACCATGGTTTTCTGGTCTTATTTGTAGTAAAACCAAACTTAAATTGGTCACATGTTATTTTAAAAGTCCAAGTCTCGCTATTAACAAACCAATAACTATGATTTTTGCCATAATAAACTACTAATCTGCTGCTCATTAACATTTCATTTTTGTAAGAGCAGTGGTAAGGTTGTGGTAAAACATGTTTCTTATTCAATTCCTTCATATGAATCTTAAAAAAGATATATAAAGATATATAAAACAAGCCAAAATCACTAACATGAAGTAGGTAGCTGACTAGGCAGCTAGCTAACATTAGCAACCGCTACCTAGCTAGCCTGAAAAATTGCACCACAACCTTGTATGTTGCAGTTGTTAAACATGTGGGACTGATAGCATCAACCTAGTCGAAATGCGGGGCCTAATAAGAGACTTTAGAGAAATAATCAGGGTTAAATATGATAAATATGAAGTTATGTTTGTTGTGTTGACTCATTTGTAAGCACTGTACATTTCCTCCACAGAGGTCTCATGTGCATTACTGTCATCACATTTATGTTTGTTTTTACAAACTGAGGTACGAAATTTATTGCATGTGATTTCGAAACACTGCTAACATTCCTGTCATTTACCTTTAACTGGAGGCTGACACTTTGGGCAAAATTATCATTTTTCCCCATTACATCTGACTGAGTGAAAAACCCATTCATAGTGCTTTAAACCAAAATAAGCCATATCAGTTCTTTCTATCTGGTTGCATCATACATTGAGATGGTACCCAGACATATCAGGGAGGGTTTGTCTCCGTGTTTCTCCCATAACCCCCCACACAACAATAACAACCCCAATATTACAGGTTGCCTCATTTTAGATGTAACTACCTTCCCTTGCAGATCTCCTCACTCTCCAAAATGTGTTGATTGACAGCAATCTTTCCTTTGAAAGTCATGTTTCTAGCATCTGTAAAACCGTATTTCTCATCTCAAAAATATATACAAATTACAACCTATGCTCTCAACGTTAAATGCAGAAATGCTAATTCATGCGTTTATGACCGCGAGGTTAGACTATTGTAATGAGTGGATTGTATTGAGTGGATGTTCTGCATGCTTGATAAACTTCATCTGGTCTAAAACGCAGGAGCTAGAGTCCTTACTAGAACTAGGAAGTATGACCATATTAGCCTGGCTCTGTCAACACTGCACTGGCTCTCTATCAAACATCAGATAGATTTTAAAATCTTGTTAATTACTTATAAAGCCCTGAATTGTTTAGCTCCTCTATACGTGAGAGAGCTCTTATCGTATTATAGTCATCCAAGTCCTCTGTTCTCAAAACTCTGCCAGTTTGATAATACCTAGAATATCAAAATCGACTGCAGGCGGCAGATCCTTTTACTATATAGCCCCCAAACTCTGCAGCAATGTCCCTAACACTGTTTGGGAAGCAGACACACTCCGTCAGTTTTAATTTAAATGAAATCTTTTTAACCTAGCCTACACGTAACACACTAATACTCTTCTATTATTCAAATCCGTTAAAGAATTGTTAGGCTGCAATAATTAGATCAGCCGAAACCGGGCACACTCCTCATAAAACACAATGTAAAAAGAATCTAACTACACTATTAATCTGTTTCTTTCTTATTCTGTTTCTCAGTTTGTATCAAGATCAGCACCCAGAGATGACGTTCATGGGAGACCAGATCACCAGAACCAGTCGCGGAGACACACACACACACACACACACACACACAGACACTATAAGTCCTTTACACAATGTGACATAGCAGCATTTAAAATTTAGCTGGAAATTAAGTGCTGGGCGTCCGGCCAGAGGAGAACTGGCCCCCAACTGAGCTTGATTTCCTCCAAGTGTTTTTTTTCCTCCATTCTGTATGGATGGGGTTTTGGTTCTTTGCCGCTGTTGACTCTGGCTTGCTTAGTTGGGTCACTTCATTTCTAGCGATTATCATCGATTTGAGTACAGAGACCACCTCTGCATTTAATAACAAATTGTTCAAACCTCATCATTATCGTTATACATCCCCTATCACTCTATTCTCCTATTTGATACTGATCAGTGCTTTGATGCAATCTATATTGTTAAAGTGCTATATAAATAAACGTGATTGATTGATTGATTAACAAATAAAAGTTCCATTAATAAATATAACCAGACCAAGAGAAGGTTTTCTTATATAAATACTACCAAAAATACTAAAATAGTACAACAAACAATGGACACTTCCTTTGTCCTACAGTAACTAGGCACAATGCAATAAGCAATTTGTCTGTCCACAATAAATGTAAAACTGCAGAGATGATAGTCATGAGGAGCAGAATTCTGAACCAATGAGATTTCACAGTGGGTGGAGTTACTGTGCAAAATGCTCTACCACTTGCTGATTGTTGTGGTCAGATGAAAAAGTTTTTCAGGGTTGTTGCATAAAGCTTGGCGTTACTACATCACACCTGGTAAGAACAGGTCCCTCATTTTGTAGCTTCCTCTTGAACGTCCTCATCACCATACTTATTTATATGAAAAAGGCTGATGCTAAGAAACCCAAGCTATTTGAATGTATATGTAGAGGTTACTTACACGGCACAGTCCGGAGGTAGAGGTTGTCGCGTATTATTTGTTGAAGCTCGTGGTCCACTGAACCCTTCTGGAACCGTAGGTTGAGATAATGTCGGAGATCCTTATCCACAACACCGCCTGAAAAAAACGTAAATTAAAAGAAAACACAAAGCAAAGTAAGTTAACTGGTAACCTGAGACATCTATCCATCCATCCATACATTTTTTTAATAAAGCTGAAATGTGTAGCTCCCCCTTATTACATTTTGTCAGCTGCTGACAAGGTGTACAGCCTTGTAGAGCATGGTAAGGTAGCATATAATAATAGCACAATAAATAACAAAAAAAATCAACATTTATATATTCTGTACACAAGTTGTACACAGTACTGTTAAAGGTTTAAGGCCCTTGTGTAAAATGCTGTAGAATGACAATGCTGTCACAAATAATGTCATAAATACATTTTCTTTATCAATTAACGTCTTTTAACTAAATTAAAATCAACATTTGGTGTAACCATCCTTTGCATTTAAGCAGCTTTTGCTCTAGGTGCACTTGCACAGTTTTTCAGAAAGCTTTGAAGGTAGCTTTCTTGAAGCATCTTGGAGACTTTGCCACATTTCTTCTGAATTGAGTCTGTCTCAGTTTGTTCTGTTTCTTCATGTCATTCCAGACTGACTGGATGATGATGAGGTCAGATCTCCGTGTGGAGCACTGACTGTTGTCAGACTCTTTTTGCAATCTCACTGGATTATTAATTAATTCATGGCAAAATAAATGTTCGGAAATGTAAACTGATATTATTCTGCTGACACAATATAGCAAAGGATAAAATGAACTTAAAATGATTTTTTTGGCTGGCAAAAAAGGCTAGCCTTCTAATCATTTTGGCCTCCACTGTAACTCCACTGTAACTCCAAGTTTGTAATTTTTTTAATGTGTCTAGACAAAGTTGTTGGTTTAAATGCATAACAATATGTTTGAATAAGTGGAGTTCCACAAGGTTCACTCCTAGGTCCTTACAAATTATATATGCTTTCAAGCCTCTCCAGCACTTCATGAAATCCCTTATAGAGAATGTGCGACTTAGCATTAGCATGTTCAATTTGTTGAGTCTGAATAAGCTTTTCAAAAGCTCTAAGTTGTCACATTCATGCAGGTGATATTCAGAGCTGGTTTCAATTAAATGCGAATAACTGTATTTTTAAATACAATGCGATTCCCTAAAGATTCCCTTCACTGATGCTTTCAACAGACTGTGTTGTCTGGCTTATATTTATCAGACAGATAGTCTTCCAAAGGTTCCCTAACAACATCTTGAGCAAACGTCCCTGAGAGACGCCAAGACAAATGCTGAAAATAAAAGGTAGCTTGTGCTTTCTACCTTTTCTCTAAGGTGAACAAAGGACAGAAAAATGACAAATCATCTCGCACTACTCTGCCTCAAGAGAGCTAAGCAGCTCTACATTTTTTTTTCCCCTTCTCCAATCATAACCTTGACCATTCGGCACAGCTGAGCATGGACACACTGCTTGGAAATTCAAAAATCCAGCACAGTGTGTGAGAAGATCCTCTGAGAATAAAAGCATCTGGTATAAACCTGCACACCATTTTACTAGTTCAGAATACATTACATCTCATTGTCACCGGTTAACAAAGGCAAAAACCTGGTACTCCAAAAATCCTTTCATGGAAGGTGACTAAACCAGTTTTCTTTTCTAACATCACCGTAATCTTTTTCTCGTAAACCTAGAAGAATCACCATTGTCGAAATGTTTTAATGTCAAACCTCTGCATGACACCGTGAATGGAAAACGACGCTCAAGTAAAAAAAATGCAACAATCAAGCTTGCACAGCTGTTGCGGCGGAAAGGACACTTCAGAATACCGTCACACCATTCCAAGGAAATGACAAAAGGAAACATCTCACAAGTAGACTTCTTTGGTCGGGAATCCTATATAAATATCTCACTTGTCATCATCCATAATTATAATGGCTCTCTCCTCCCCCTCTTTCCAATAAAACTACTGTATCCCAATTGTAATTCCAGTGGTCCAGATGATGCGCTCCTCGGTCACAGGCTTGGATCTACTCACCCCTTCCAAAATCCTTGTAGCTATTCCGCTTTATGCTTTCAATCCTATTTTTAAACTAGTCCTTTATACATCAATAAATGCAGCAGTGATGGAGTCTCCCGTTCTGCAGCTAATTTAATCCAGAGGAGAGAAGGAACGCGGGAGGAGGAGGAGGAGGAGGAGGAGGAGGAGGAGAAGAAGAGACGGAGTCGTCGACAGTCAGGAGACAACAGAGAGAGGGAAAAAAGGTTCTGCCAGCCGAGAGCCTATCACAATGAAGCCTGTATTCTCGTTTGCTGTCTGGTTAGTGAAGTCTCATATCACCCCCTGACTGCAAACAACGGTACTGCAACGGACGCGGGTGAGTGTGTGTGATACAGATGCTTTTGGACACACCACCAAAAAGGCCAGCTTGTTCACACCAGATGCTTCCTGCTAGTTGGCATCGTGTGAACTTGTTGACCTTGTGAACACATCAGTGTCGAGAGTGAAGACGGCAAGTAGTAGGTCGCTCTCAGAGAGCACAATGACTGGGCCAAGTCCAGCTGGAAATTAATAGGCTGTTAAAAAATTACTGTTATGCTTGTGTGCTAACAATTGCGTTTCTCTAAAACTGGTTATTTATAACTTTTCCTGCAAGCAAACACATGGCTTTAATGACAATTGTATTATTCATTATATATTTATAGTATAAATGTTTAGTGAGGTCCTCAAATCTAAACTAAAACGCTAAGATGCTTTAAATAAACATAAATACAATATCGAATAAAACAATTTGGATAATATATTGAACAATAATTACATTTCTAATTATTAATCATAATAATAATCATTTAAACAAAAATGTTCATTAGAAGCATAAAGAAGCAATGAATGAATTACAATTTCTAAAATGTACAAGAAGTAAAATAATAGCCTATATTTTTTATAATTTCAAATAATAAAATAATATTGCTTACTGGGTAACACTTTAGAATAGGTAACTATTAATTGCACCTTTTGTCCTCCATAAATTCTTAATTTGCTGCTTATTAATAGTTAGTAAGGTATTGGGTAGGACTAAGGGTGTAGAATAAGGTCTTGCAAAATAAGGCCTTAATATGTTTTTGTTTGTTCTTTATTTATTTTTTTCTACAACAATTTCTAACAACAAGCAGCGCCAAATAGCTATTCATAGTTCTGCTTGGCTGTAGTGCAACAAAATAAGGTTACTTGAAAAGATTTCAATTCATGTTACAAAGAAACGCATCAATACACACACACACACACACACACACAAATGTATTTGCAAACTTTCACACAGTTTTTAGGAAGGGATATGGGGAACTAAATGAAACCACAATTTCCTTACATATTACCTTGTTTATGGCAGCAAGACAGATCGACAAGCTAAACGCAATCTCAAACACTAGAGGATATCGACGGTAAACTGAGATCAACATTTTGGTCCAAAAGATTTGCTTTCAGTGTTCACAGGCAAGCGCTTGGGTTTTTAATGTATTCTGGACATCAAGAAGCTTGAAATACTGAATGTTTGGAATATGAGGATGAAAATTATACAGCAGACAGGAGTAACAATAACCCATAGTTACGATGAGGCACAGTGACCTTGATATAACCCCACAGAAATATATTTTGTGTGGGTGAACGAAAAACAACATCATCCAAGCTGGTATGCCAAACATCTGCACGCGACGACTGGGGAGAAAATTATTAAGTGCTGAAATTCGGTTGAGGAATGCACAGGAGGCGTTTCAACTGATCTCAGATCACTTATCGCGTTGCTCGGCCCGCGAAAAAAACAGGCATATCTGCTGAGACTACATCTTCGTGACTCAGTCAATAATACAAGGAGAGAGTCTGAGGTCACAGCTGAGATTCTGTGGAGGAGGACAAACCTTTGACTCGTGAGAGAACGAGGTCGCTTCATTTGTCAGCACGACGGATGACACAATGGGCAAAGGCATGACGTGAGGGTGAGAGTGAGTCGGACAGCTGTTAAAAACACTCTCTCTTTCTCACGCTCTCACTATCTCTCAATCCCGGAGGACACCTCTCCGTGTCATCTATCAGCCAGTTCTCCACAAGTGATGACAGATGCTTGTTGATTAAACAGTCAATAAATTCAAAGACACGCACGTACATAAACAAACACAGAGGCACAGGGCCGAGAAGTACAGTTCTGCATGGGACGCTGGGATCCTGTGTAATCGGGTTGATTTATAACCTAAAGAGGTCCGCGTGGAGGCTTGTTTCTGCCTCAGAGAAAAATAAACAAGGTATTTAGAAATGACACTGTGTATCGTTACGTTCTGAAAATCAAAGTCGCAATAACAAAGTCATAATTATGAGATATACAGACGAAAGACAATGCAAGATATATGAAGTCGCTATTTAAAAATGATGAGACTGTCATATTATGAGATATAAAAGACGACATTGTGAGATATAGTCACATTGTGAAATTCACAAAAAACTAATAATTATGAGTAATAACTCACAATGCAAGGTATAGTCGCATTTCGACACATAGTTACATAAGATTAAAAAAATTATGAGAGAGTAGCAATGAGATATAAAAGACTCCGTTATGAGTCACATTTTGAAATTTAAAGTCACAATAATAAAATAATATGAGATATACAAAAGAAAGTCTTATAGTAATGAAAGATGTAGTCATGTAGTCACATTTGGAGATATTACAAAAAAATATAAAGATATAGACACACTGGGAGACAGGCACCCTGAGATTTACAATTATGGGAAACTAGATAAAAAGTTACATACTGAGATAGAGTTACTACTAAGTTGTGTATATTAACATGAAAAAATGTAAAATCACATTATGACACATGAAGTCATAATTACAAGAACATCAGTTATGAGATAATTGTAAATATAAAGAGATAAGTCCAAATGTTGTCATTTTACTGTGACGTGCTAAAGCTCGATGCAATATAATGTCACATTTAAAGATATAACGCTGAATAACGAGAAGCAAAGTCTCACTCGTGAGATTGTGTTGAGAGACACTCTTCACAATTCCAAGAAACGAAGGCACAATTAAGGTTTAAAGTCACAATTACCATTATTTTTCACTCTGAGATGTTTTCCACACACAATACCTTTAATACTCTCTGATAAGGTGGGAATATGTCACCATATTGATTTGTTCTCACTAGAGAGGAGGTTAATAAAACATTCCAATGAGTTTCAGCAGTTTCGTTTGACAGCATAATCACAGCTGACACCACTGCCCTCGCTGAGGACAGCTGAGCAGCGTATCGATCGCCTGAAAGTTTTCCTCCCGTGGAAAGTTGTTTGGTGCTAGAGCCCTTCGGCTCAAACTGACTAAAGCGGAGAGCCGTGATAAAGCTCTGGACACAGAGAGGAAAACCACGTGTGATGCCGGCCAATCAATATCTCCTATTCGCTACCACCAACTCCTACGAGGGGTCAGATTCTGCATCTTCTTTGAGTAGACACAAACAACACACAACATTTCTTGCTCAGCTCTTTGTTTCTTTCTTCAAAAGGCACAGATATCCAATCACTGTGCTTCTTGCAGCTCATTTTAGAAAGCTGGACTGTTCTAGCAGCCTGGTAAAGCAAGCCGTGGTCCTCATTTGGCTGTCTACGCAATCTATACCGATAAAAAAAGGCCAAATTAAATGGCTCAATCCATCCTGAGAGACAGAACCATAAAAAGAGTTCACAAGGCACATTGGAGCACAATGAACCTCTTTGGCACAACGCAACTTGTAAACCTACAATCAGCAAAAAAGAAGAAAAATGACCCAGACACCTGCATTTCAACTCATATATAAGGCACGACACCCTTTTGTCTTTTTGACTCAAACAATCCACATTAACAACTAGGCGTCAATCCAAAACGCATAGCCGGAGCTATCAATCTCTTCCCTTTGTTAAATGAAGAAAAGAGAAAACAGCTAATTATGGTTCTGAAGATCTCCGTCTGACTCACTTTGTTTGTCCTGTGAGGATGATTCACGTTACAAAAGCACTCACACCTCTAACTGTAACAACCCAAAGGAAGCTATATTTTTAAGACATAGCAATGCATTTTAGGTGTAGAAAGTGCTAGAACAAAAAAATAATTGTAGTAGTAGTTAAGGCCTATGACCAAAAAAATCCTACATTATTTTGTCTGAAGAAAAAAAAACTATTTACATTAAAGAAATGGTTCAATCATAAATGAAAATGTCTCAGAACAGTCTCTATCCAAGATCTAGATGTGTTTGTTAGTTCATTTGTTCGACAGATTTGAGGAAATTTACCATTAATGGATCCTCTGCAGTGAATGGGTGCCGTCAGAATGAAAGTCCAAACAGCTGATAAAAACATCGCAATAATCCACAAGTAATTGACTCCAGTCCACGGGTTTGTTGTTGTTGTTGTTTGTGATAAACAAACCCACCAATAAGACAATCAATAAGATCAAACCAAAATGGTCAAAATCATAATATTACTTTCTCCATGCAGTGAAAAAAAAAATTAACAATTAGAGAAATATGCAATGATGAATTTGTTTGTAAAACCATGCAGATTATTAATGAATAAATTGGATTTGTGTTTATTACTGTGATGTCTTTATCAGCTGTTTGAACTCTCGTTCTGACGGCACCCATTCACTGCAGAGGATCCACTGGTAAGCAAGTAAATGCCACAGTTCTCTAAATCTGTTCAGATCAAGAAATAACCTCATCCACGTATTGGATGACCCGAAGGTCGGTACATTTTTAGAGTTAAATGATAGCGTAGGTAATCTATCATGGCTTGAAAATATCACATGAATAAAATATCCGAGGTTGTGTTCTTTTGACAAAGGCAAACAAACAACCTTCAGGTTAAGCGGTCCAGAACACAACTGGTTATTTAAACAACAAGGCGTCCATGAATAAACCAGCATTTGACGACAGACAGAACAAAGGTACAAAGATAAAGATTTCATTTATGTCCTCAAGTAAAAGAAATGCCTACGATGTTTGTACCTTACCAACAGCAAAGACTTTGATGAGTCAGAATTAGTCTTTTTGAAAATGAATGATCCCTTTCCTCTCTGTTGACTCCACAAAACATCCTGATGAGTTCAGGTTGGCCTTTCTTCTTAATATAGAAACTGAATCTTTGCACGTCACTTCAAGGTTTCCACTGCTAAAACGGCAACACTGAGAAATTGGGTCTGGAACTTGAAGTAGTTAAAGAAAAAAACTAAAACTACGGCAACCAAGCAATTTTCAGAAGGAAATGGCATTACCAGTGGTGATTGCTATTGCTCATACTTTTGGTTTAGAGACTTAAACTAAACTCTAACCATTTGTATGAAACATCTAAGTGATTTTTGTGTGGTTATCTGGTACGCAATATTTCACCACTTCAACTAGCAAAGCTCCGATGACTGGCCTTAGATGCATAAAATCAGGCCCAGATTTTAAAGGCGTTGATGTCATGTCAAATATGTGTCTTTGTCATACACAATCATCAGGGACCTCGTCCCACCCAACCGGTGCCGCGATCTCCCACCATCTGCTGGAGGAAGGTCACCGTTCTTTTTCCTCGAAAAACTTCTTGAATATGCGTGCTTGCAGTATTAAATAATCTTCTCTGTGGCCAACGCCAGTGGCCTAATTTCATGCCATTGACACAATTCTCTCTTCTCCCAAAGCATCTATTCCCCACCAGCAAAACATTTATGTTGTGCTTCGCCTCATGTTTCACTGGCGTCTGTATTGCGTGATGCATCTGTCTGTTCGTCTTCAAGTGGAACAAATGGTTTTTTCTAAAAGCACGTGAAGTTTAGAAATCTATAAAAGCACTTATGCTAATTCTGCTCTGGGAAAAAAAAAAAAAAAGTGTACGCAAATCGAAAAAATTATTTAAGAAATTAAAACGAATGATTTTATAAGAGCAAATCCACTAACGTATTAGCTAAAAATTATGTGTTATTTTTTGAATCGTACAAATAATACGCAACTTCAAAACAGAGCAAACCTGGACAAAAGGCACAATGGAAACTAAATAGGCCTATCTTGGATTTTTTTAAAAAGCATAAATACGAAGCGTATAGTTTTATGAAAGCACGTTACTTCCTCTGAGAATTGTTTTGAGGTGTAAAGCAGTTTAAAGCATGGTTTTTGCAGTCATTTTACATTGTCATAGCAACGACTTCCTAAAATTAGATACACTTTTACACAGAAAAAAGGTCAGTAAGTGACTTTTTTTATTTCACGCAAAATCGTGCTACAATGCAATGTTTACATCTTGTGGTCGTACTCGCAAGTATTTGCAGACATCGCTACAACCTGTAAGAAAAACTTGAAAAATTCATTTCTGTGGTGTTAAACATTATACCGCAGATACGCGCATTGCATGTTCCTTTAGTAATTGCGGTCCCAAGGCAGTGTGTAACTGACCTGTTTTGCTCGAGCCTGACTGAACGCATTTTCCACCTCCGTCCCGTTCAACACAACCAAAGACAAAAACAACAGTTTGAATTTCAAGTAAATAAATACGCTCTGGGGATCAATCCTGGATCTCTGTGACAAAGCGCACGCTCTGGGGCATTGAACGAGACATTAAAGCCTACAGCCACATAGTGATTACTGCACAAAAAGACCTTTCTCTGGCAGCCTCTATGACTCCAGGCTCTTAAAGCATGGGTTTTGTTTTGTACGTTGAGTAATTCCACGCGAGCAGGCGACACCTCTTTAATTTGCGTATGCATCTCTAATCCCAAAACAAACACTTTGCTCGTCTTCATATTCTCCGCAGCAAAAATACGGAAACTGTGGGCTGCAGAGCAAACATCGAACGCAAACAGTTCATACACAGCGAATTACAGTGATGCGCTTTCATACAGCGCTACGTGCTTCTCGTTTTCAAAAGTCTAGCATTTTTAGCAGGCTGCGGACATTTATTTATTTTGCAGATGCTGTATTTTAGATCCTGAAGCTAATTCCGTGATAAAACACACAGCATGAGTCTGCACACTCCGTGGACTCCCTTGACTAAGAATATTTTTCACTTAAAAGAACAGAAGATCTCATTTTTTATTCATTTTTATTTAAGGATCAGATTCAAAGGCCTTCTCGCTGGTATGAACATTACCATTGCCTGGATTAATTAATTTATTCAAAAACACATGAATTAATAAATTAAATTCACTCATAAAATTACTTGACACAGCATGAATGAGCATGTTTATCATTAGAATTCATATTTTTAATGTACTTGTTTTAATGATTATTAATAGCTTAAATAAACTATTAAAACTAATTAATTTTGTACTCTTTTTATACACACACACATATAAGTGCTGTATAAGTGTGTTTTTGTTAACATAAAATGTGTACTTATGTGTATTTATAAGGCTATTATTATTTTATATAAAATACACACACATGCATACATTTAAGAAAAATACATTGTTAATACATTTAAAATATTTAGAGATATCACTTATCAAATATCAATTATATTAATAGAAATATATTTATTTTGGATGTGATTAATCGCAATTAATATTTGAAAGCACTACTATGTGTGTATTTTTTTATTTTTTCATTATTATTAAGGTTGTGTAAGGAAATATTTCTACCTGACAGTTACACCACATTATATTTTTAAAGTTAAAATGAAACTAAATAATTGGTTATTAGTTAACTATAACTAAAACTTCAACTAGAATGAATAAATGAATGAAAATAAATGTCAACTCAAATAAAACAAAACCATTTTTATTTTAGCTAATCACCAAGGGATCATTTTTCACAATTTATTTTAAATTGATGTACCAAATGGAATTAAAATTATTAATAAAGGTTACACATATATATTTATATAATAAATAAATCTAAAACAACACTAAGGTAACACCGATAAATAAAAAAGATTTTCTAAGAACTTGGCACTCAATGTTTGAGAACTTCAATAAAAACCATACAGCAAATCACTGCAGGATATAAGTGGTGTGCTGCAAACTAACATCAGCAGTTTTGTTACAATATTAAAAGCAAAAAAATGATCCCTGGCCGGTATTCAGCTGCACTGTAAACTGGAGCGACAAACCTGCATGTGCATAATGTGTGCATCTCAAGGTAACGAATACAATAGAAGACAGAGAAGAAAGAACACAGAAGCGAAGACTCGTGCATTTAAGAAAATGAAATCTCCTTTTATGAGGCTATCCGAGATGCACGGGTCCCTGCAGTGTAGAGAGCACAGAGGCGAAATTAACTGCAGTAGCGTTCGCTTCGTGACAGATGGCCAAGCGTTTTTATGCACGGATCTAAAGGATAAGAACCCACATCATAATTAATTATTTACTAAATATGTTTTTCTCATGCGGATAATCAAAGCGAGCCAGCCAACGTGAAAAGCAGCGAGAAACTGTTTCATAAAACCTAAAATCTCGGTCTCCAGCGCCCGCGTTTGTCGTGTTAACATTCAAGGCAGCTGTCTTTGACATCTTGGGGCGCTTGTAGTGGTGACTTAATAATGGATCAAAGAGGTTTCCGCGCCCTGATTGGCCGAGTGTAAACCCACTTCAAAATGGCAATCACAACATCAGCCTGAAGTATATCATTCTGTCTGAAGGGAACCTTGCCGTTCTGTCCGGTTGATTGCAATCAGTCACAGTGGTAAGCACATTAAAACCATCATAATCCCAAATAGCTGCCTAGAGGGATGTCAGATGGATCTGCTTTACAAATTAGGTGGCACTTGTGCTCCACTTGCTTAGTGAGTGGAAGCCTGCAGAATATAATGCACTGCGCTGTTAAAGCATTTTCACATTTGGTGATTAATCGAAAGGTGCGTCGCAACTTTTAGGACTAGACAGAATTGCCAAAATAGCCGGAAAGTTACATTGCGTAATGCCCAAAAGCGTCCACGGCTCTCTATAGGGAATAGTTTCCAGATCTGCGACCAGCCAAGAGACGGTCTGAGTCTAATAAATATGTAGCGTTATTATTGCAACGAGGAGGACAAACGGCAGATGTATCAAAGCGGCTCGCTGTATTTGTAATGAAATGAGTTCGGCATTTAGTCGTCGTCAAGCTGATATTAACCCGCAAGACCTTCTTTCTTCCGTGGAACGCAAAAGGAGGTGTTTAGCAGAATGTTCGCGCCGCTCTTTTTCCGTGTGACGTGGTGATCTGGTTCCGTGTTGATCTATCGGATTTGGCTACGCACGAATTCGTGAATTCCATAAACAAGAGAACTGTCAATTATAAATTTATTTTAAAAACTTTCATTTCATTCCACAGCCATGCAGTGCCAAAAATGTAATTATGAAGCTAATTATGAGCTCTCTTTTCCAAAAAAAACTAATTAAACAAGTAGTAGTTTATGGAATCGTACATTTTTTAAAAATTATAATAAATAAATAAATAAATAAATCACTTCACAGCCGCCATCTGTTGTTTGAGCGCAGAGATAAACTAAATGTAATTAACAATTATTTTGAACGCCTTTAGAAGCGTAAGACGCGACGCAGATTCAGTTGTTTAACTGCAGGCAGGTGGGCAAAGTTTTCCTGGTTTTTACACAAATTGCTTTAACTGTTTAAATGGATTAAAAAGATTAAATGGTTTAAACGATGCAGATAGAAATGCACTGAATTATGAAAGGAAGGTATTTCTCTTCTCTTTTTAATCTAAACTGTGCTCTAGGCCACATTATTATCACTAGGCTTAGCTGATTAAAAGTGTTACATATTTTTGGTTATTTAGGTTTTTTTTTTCATTGCATAAATTCTATATGAAAATGTGAAATTCTGCATTCTAACAGAAATACAATGAAGTTGAAGGAATAAGATTACAAACTAAAACCTACAACTGAAGAAATAATAAAATAAAATAAAATGAAGTAAATGAAGCCTGACATACATATACACATATATAAATATATTTGTATTTATTTATTTTTTTATGTATAATTTCTACCAAAATAATTCTGCTTTCATTCTAGTTATCCGGCTGCCATGTAGAAAACATCCATTCTTATCATAAAAATGTTTCGCATTTCTCATGTGCATCTCTCACTCCAGATGGAGGTGATGGGCTCATTCTAAATATATGATAAACATTATGCAGAGTTTGCTAGATTAAGGGATGACACATCTTACCCCACTCATGTGTACTCTTTAAAGATGTAAAGGAAAGTGAGATCATAAGAGATGAGAGATGATGATGAAATATTGAAAAACACAGATGAAAGAAAATGACTAATTTAAAATGACTAAACGCAAGATGAAATACCAAATCTATCTCACATCTCTAAGGAAAATGCCGACCATTATGACAGAATAATGACTGTCACAGATAAATTACACTTCAAAGCAAAATAAGTTAAACCCCCGAGGCTGCAGAAATCTGCTCAGAGTCATGTTCATGTTAATCAGCTAGCAAATCCATTTGTGCAAACCGAACATGTTATATAACCAATTATTGCACTTCACAACTGAAAAATAATGAGATTATATTGCTGATATTTAAAAACCGTCAACGCATCAAAAGTGTCTGAGAAAACCGAAGGTCGCAGCATCTGATTGGTCAGCGCACTGAGAGCGAAGTAATGTGGCGGCACAGGATTACCAGAACACCAAACCAAATATCTGCCTCAGAAGATTAAATGAAAACATGAAAGACGACGGCTAAAATAAGACGCCAATAGATGTGCTTTATTCCAAATCAAACGTGCCATGCATAAATGTGATTGTACGAAGGCAGCCTAGTTGACTACTTAGCTTGATATTTATATAACTGTCAGATCTGGGTCATTATGACAAGCCGGGCATCAAAGTCCCTGTAACCACCAAGCCACAAAAGTGAGTCCTGGACATGCACCAACACACACACCAATAAAACACACACCATCTCCTCCATCACATCAAAGCAAGATGGGCTGAGACTAAAAAAAAAAATCTCACAGCATCACCTACTGTATCACACGCATATAATAATTATTTCCTACCGTATTTGTTCATTTATTTGTTTAAAACCTGTTCTAAAGTAACACTTCCAATTCTTCATTTATTAATAGTTAGTAAGGTAGTTTTATTTTATGTATTGATTAGAATAAGGTCATGCAGAATAAGGCATCAATATGGATTTAATTAGCACGGCTAATAAGATGCATGCTAATAAGCAACTAATTGATGAAAAATTAAGTGTTACTGATTTTTGTAAATACGATCAGTGTCAATGTGGGACAGATCTGAAGCGTCCCCATTTACTCTAGTTTCCAAAACCTGCATAACAAAACAAGACATTTTGGAAAAATATACCAGTGATTTTTGTCTGTAAAATCAAAGCCAATGAGATTGAGTGTTGTTCTGAATGCCATTGACTATCATTGTATGGCCAAAGAGTGGTCATTTCTTCCAAATCTCTTCTTTTGTGTCCCAGGTTTGGAACAACATAGTTTACTCACCAATCCAAAACCTGTACAATGTTGCTACAACCCTTTAGTAGTTTGTTTCTTTCTTTCGTTGAACACAAAAGAAGACATTTTTTTGTCAGTGAGATTGTTTTGGACCAAATTGGGGGGAAAAAAATGGTAATTTGTTGCAAAATATCTTTACGTTCCATTTTTGGAACAACATAATTTTCACACGGTTGCAATTTTCTTCCTTTTGTGGAACACCAAAGATGATTTTTTTTTAAAGACATATTAAGCGTTTTTTTCCTATACAATAACAGTGTGCGATGGATCCTACCGACTATCATTGTAAAGAGAAAAACTGTTCCAATTTTCATCCAAATATCAGCTTTTTGTTCCAGATTTGGAAAGATCATTTATTCACCGATCCATAATCTGTATAATGACAACGTTTTGCATCTCTTTGAATACCTGTTCTGCCATTAGTAACGCAGTCAAATTACACAACTGTTAGAAAAGTCATTAATCGAATAACGTGTTTTAGACGGAGAAATTTGTAACAAAAATCACACAGTCGGATACAAATCCCAAATATGGAGATTTACAATGTGTAGTACTTAAGGTTTCAACAACAAACCCACAAGTCGACGATTAAATTAAGTTAACCGCGAAATAAAAATCCATATGCTTTCTAACGCCAGTCCATCCTTGCACTCCAATGACCTACTCTTTCAATCATTAAAATGAATTTATTACACTAGCCTCTGTGTTCCTACACCACTGACACTATTAAACGCCTGCCGGACAAGTTCCCCAAACCCTGATCTTCAAGCAGCCAGTCAATATTTACTCAGTCAGTCCACCGATCTGCATCTCCCTAGACACAGCCATTGCTTGCATCGAGATATTTTCTGCTTTCACTTGGGAGTTGGGGATGTTTTCCAAAGCACTGGCCCGGGGGCTAAAGTTTGCTTCGCACAAGGATGAAAAACACTGCAAATGTGCTATAAGCATTGTTGAAAACTCGGCACTGTAGACCTAGAGACAGGTGCGCGTCCTCGCATCCCGCGACTGTAAGTCAACATCTGTGTGAGAGATAACATCATTCCTCCCATTCACATGGGCACTTCCCATCTTCTCTTCACCACCGAAATCCATTGTTTTTAAGAGATGCCACCTTATGGCAAGCCATTTCAACATTCGTTCCTCAACGGTACTAGCATGTATTCCAATAATCAGGAGCATCTTTTACAATATCCTAGTTGTTACTTGGTATATAGCTTTAATAGCATGTATTTACAAGACACTATTGTTTATCCACATTAGTAACACTTCTAATCTTATTAGTAACAGTTGTAATAACCAGGCAAAATGACTACTTTGTAGTTTAATGAAAATGTTACAACCGGTTAATGCCTATTGAATTGCTAGCAGTGTTTTAGTAGTATCATTTTATATTTATATTTTTAACTAGATGCATTTTTTCCTTTTTAGTTTAATTTTATTCCTATTATTAAGTGCTTTAGTTTTAGTTTTTTGTCCTTTTACTAATATTACCATTGTTTTGTTGTTGTTGCTGCTGTTGTTTGAAAATAAAACAAACCTTTATGGTTTGAACTTAAAATTGATTCCAGTTCGTTGCCAAGGCAACATTTCTAATTTCTACTTTGTTTTAATTAACAATAATAACCCTGAATATTACAAGGAAAACTTGTATAGATCAGCTATGTAGCTATACAACAGTACTTGATTCAATAAAATAGAATAGCCTTATAAATTAATAGTTTCTTGTAAACTAGAACAGTTTCAGCAACAAAGTCTGATCACATCTGATCTGGAGCACAAATAAAGTGTCACTGGTGAAATGGACTAGTTAACTGTCCCTAGTGATAGTGACTAGTGGCAAAATAATACGTTCTACAATGTCTTGTGATACTAGTAAACATTTTGGCTTACTTACTAATCTATAACATGAAAAATAAATTACATAACTACAATACTGCTAATGTATACAACTAATGTACCTAATAAGTACTATTAACATAATGTCTGCTACAGCTGACGAGTTAATTGTCACCGCAGTTATTGTGGCTGCTAGTAAAAGACTAGAATGTGTATATATTAGTGAGTAACTTAACAAATATGAGCCTAATAAATAGTTCCTCCTGAAATTTAAAAGATTATCGCAAACATTTGATTGTCAGACCACGCAGCTACTAGTAAAGTACTGCTGATGGACAGGCTACTACCATAAACATTGGTAACAATAGCCACTAACGCAGAGGAATCAATGTTAACTCGGCTTGCCACAGCCTCCGTGCAATTTACGAGATCAATGAAATTGCCTTCAAATATTCGCCCAGTTCGCCCATGGCGGACCCGCGGGCCAAAATATCTCCGACACGGGGCGGAACACCCCCCAGCCCCCTTCCCCTCCTCTCGCGCACGATCCCGCGGTCCTCAGAATCCAAACAAAGCTCAGATTTCATTGACATGTTTCTCTGACAATCCGCCACATTTTTTGTAAGTTCCGTTGCCGGGAGCGACGACGGAACGTTCGCGGCGGCTTCAATCGATCACCGCGGCGCTCACGCGCGGGATCCGAAACGCACCTTTGTGTGTGAACAGGCTTTCTGCGGGAATAACGAGCAGACAGCAGCCCCAGACAGCGGAGGGGTCGCTCTCGTTCGCACGGAGAGACGGCGGCGCGCTGATGTTTATCCTCACCTTGCTTCACGCACTTCAGCCGGAACGGGTCTTTGCAGTGCTTGATCACGGCCAGCACATCCCTGATGGTGAGCCCCGCCACCGGTGTATCGTTGACCTCCAAGAGCAGCTCGTCCTGGGACAGCTTGCCGCTCTGGATGGCCACCTTACCCTGCTTCACCTCCCCAAAATAAGGGAAATTGCCGTTCTCGGCGCCCCCTTTCAAGTCGAACCCCAGCTCGCCTTCCTTATTCCTGCTGAGCACCGCTTCGTGGACTTTGTTCGTCCAGTGGTTCTTCTTCTTCAGACTCTTTGACATCGCTGACAATTGACGACTCGCCTACCAGTGTGCGGCTGCTGGACGGCACCTCATCCCTGCCCCGGTGTGGCGTATCGCGAGTCCCGAGGCGCGCTCAGATCCTCCGCGGCTGGCCGCTGCTCGCAGTGTCCATGTTGCATGCGGTGGAGTTGCGCTGAGAGCTGCAGCGGCAGTACGCAACTGTATGGAGGAGCACGCTCGCTTACACGCTGACTGCCGAGTGACCCGGATGTGATGTCTAGGAGGAGGCAGGAATGCTAGTGCAAGACGAGCGTGCATTCCTCAAAACGGGCTTCGCGCAGAAGCGAGCCTTCAGCCTCGGACGGGAAGAGAAGGAAGGTGCGCGACCGGAGCCCAAGTTCATGTCGAATGCAAAATTTGATTTAAGGCAAATACATAGGTTTGAAAGACAAAGGTGCCAAGGATAATTTGATCCTGTGTGACTTTTTTAGGTTTTATTGCAACATTTTTGATTTCCAGGTTTATGGAGTCGAATCAAGGATTTAAGTGACGACAAACATAGATTCATAAAAAATATGTGCCTTTTTGTTTGTTTGTTTGTTTGTTTGTTTGTTTTGCAAATTATCGTGTTGTAGTTTTTTCTTGATTTCCAAGTTTGTAGAGTCGATTTCAAGATTTGATTCAAAGCAAATGTATAAGAAAAAAACTTGCAAAGTTTGATCCTGTGTGGGGCTCTTTTTTTAAACAAAATATAAAGTATTTAGATTGCAAGATTTTGTTTATTTCCAAGTTTGTAGAATCGATCGAGTCAGTTCAGAAGATTTACTTCAAGAGATATCTCTCGATTCTTAAGAAAAAAATTGCACTTTGGTCTTTTACGGTTTCTTATAATATATATATATATATATATATATATATATATATATATATATATATATATATATATATGGTAATAAGACAGAGGTGCACATTTTCAACTGAAACAAATTGAAAAAGTCTATTCCTCTATGCTTTTTTTTTCTTTTTAACGATGTGCTGAGTGACTGAATAATAAATCAAACCCTTATGTTTGGTTCCATGATTGACAACATCTTTGCGTTTTCTATAAAACACTACATTATGTGTGAAATCTAAAAAAAAAATAATAATAATATATGTGTGTATATAAAATATATATATATATATATATATATATATATATATATATATATATATATATATATATATATATATATATATATATATATATACACACACACATATATATATATATATATATTTATTTAATTTTTTTTACATTTTTGCATGTATAGAGTCTTAACGGTCAGAAAAAGTCACCGAATAAATCTCTGAAAGAATCTAAGATAAAAGATTTGAGTTATTTGAATCAATACCCACCACTTATCTTCTATGATGTGTAATCAAGGTAATGAACACAGTCCATCTTATGTTAGGCCTTGACATGTCAGACCTTTGAGAAATCGGCTCATTCAGAATTCACATCCAACTCTTCCGATTAAAGTTTCGGTTCTTTTAAGAATCGACTCACAACCAGCTAGTGCTAAAGCGCATTTAGAACAGTTTAGTATAAATCAGACCATTTATATTAAACGTATCCCAAATGTTTTCGCACTATTTAATAAATACATCACCTGAAGAAAAAAAAATGTTATCATATTTTTTTAAATACACGTACAACTTTGCAATTCAAGGACGTTTCATTCAATTTTAAGGAGGTAAGTTTATGTATTGAAGGTTTTACAGTAAAGAATGAAATTATCTTATCCCGTGAATCTCACATATTCAGCAAAGATAGATAAATGAGATCAGATAAAACGAGAGGACCATTTATCATAATTAGATCATGCAAATTATATGCAGATTAAAGTGGATAATGTGTTCAACACAATATTGTCTGGATTAGGATTACACTTGTTCTATTTCCATCCATAAAAAAGGGGCTATATTTATTGCTGGACTCATTTATAGCAGTTTTATTTGGCACATATTTTACAGCCAGGATATGAGAGCAAACAATAAAAATGTATATTTTCAATTTGCATCATTAGTTAGAATCCTCTGGTAGTTTCTGCTACCAAACAAGGCAACCTTTTATTCAGCAGTATAAACCGATCCTTAAAGATATTGTGCTATAGCATATGCAACATGCCAAAATAATTACATCCATTTACCCTCTACATTTGCCATCAAGTACACAGAGTGGATTAAAGTTGCTAAAATAATCAGTCATCTGTAAAGCATAACAGGCCTTTTAAATGATCGGTCTTTACCTAAAAGAGGAGACATCAACTGCTTTGTGTTTGATCAAACAGACAGAGCTGTCCGACCCGGACATTGGAGATCCGGTGTAGTAAAGTATGGATTCTTTTGATCAGGTTCTCCATCCCTTTTCTCTTTCCTTCCACTTTATTAGCCGTGTGTTTGATCTCCCAGAGAGCCTGAGAGATTAGTCAAATCACCTATATTTAAATCCCTATCTTACCTTAAAATAGAGCCTGCATGAGCCACATGGACAATGTGGATGAGCTAATGCTGCGTGTCAGCTGTGGTGAAGGCTGGAGGTCGCTGCCGTGCGGTTTTGTGTCAGAAAACGTGAATCCAGATTTAGTGCAAAGAATTGAACACAATTTAAAACGGCTTTTTAAAAAACAGAAAGACATCCTTTATATAACTAGGAACAAGGTGAGAACATATAGATAGGTAAGAGATAGATGGATATTTTAAAATGGTAACAAAGAACCTTTGACATTCATAAAAAAAATTCTATTGCAGTGGCCACAGTTGCAAAAAAACGGGGTCTTCTAAGGATTTCAGAAATACTATATCAGAAAGTTATATATGCCTTTAAATTTTAAAGGAAAAGGTTTACACTATATGGGTAGTTGACCAAAAAAAATTCTATGGTGTGACAGGAAAATGTAAAAATAAATAAAACACCACACAAATAACATGGAAAAAACGTATCTTCTTTCTTAGTTACAAATAGCATAAGAGAGGTTTATCTTCAATGTTTTAGGGTTTTTTTTTTTATTTTCCCATCACACCATAGGTGACAATGATACGTCAGCCACCAACATACAGTTTAATATGCTGAACCTTTTCATTTTTAAGTAATGTTTTTGATTTTGTGTGTTAATTTTTAAACATTAATATAGTTTTTATTCATATTCCAGGTTTAGTTATGTTAGTTAAATTAAATGATGCCTCTGCAATACAAATGAGGATGAGGTTCTTTCCTCTCAAAACATTGTTTTAAAATTCTGTTTAAATCCTGTTTTTCCCCCTAGAACATTATTTTTAATTAACTTTTAATTGTTTTAAAAAAATAACTTTATATTTCTATCGGTAATTTTCTTTTTATAAATCTTTGCAGCAGTTTCCCTAAAGTATAACTAGCCTACCTGTTATATATGACACACATCTATCATGTGAAATCAGTTTCTGCCTGTCCCTGTCCTCGCCACAAGAGTGCAGTGTGTTTCCATGCTTTAAGCAAGAGCACTCACAGCATATTCCTGTGGGGGTGTATTGATTTATGAACATCTCACACACTCCCAAAACCTCTACTTCAAGCAAAAACACTCTTGAATGTGTTTTTGTTTGCATATGACAGTAAAGGTCGCTATTTAAAGAACATTACGGTATGGACTATTTGCCCAAAAAGTGAAGAAAAAAACAAAAAAACAAAACACTCAAATCTTATTTCAGGATGCTGTTATGTCAACAGCATTTTTATTAGCAAAATAGTGAATATTAGTCAATATTTGTTCCCATCCAATGAGAACCTACATTAAAAAGGGATGTGAATTTTAAAACCATTTAAATTGATCATGTTACCATCAGAAAAGACTCGTACTGAGGGCCTCTATATGACGTTACATTGTACAGGTTTGTCAAATCGTGTCTCGTGTAACATGGGTACGTGAACCTAGTGCAAAAAGGAAAGGTTTACAGGAATTCTGAAGAGAAGTTCTTTGGTCCCTTTTAATGGATTCAAAAATGGTTCCCTTTGATCAAAAAAAAAAAAAAAAAAAAAAAAATGCAAAATGTTGACCTTTTGCCAAGTTCTCCATTAAAACAGTTCATGATCTGCAGGTGCAGAGGAACTAATTCATCAGCAAATTTCAGGTTCACCACAGTTTTTCCATCGTTCCGAATCACAGGCAAATCTGAAAACACGCACGCTGGTTATGACGGCGGCGCTCGGGTTTTCAGAGCTATTCTGACATGCTTGGATTTTTCCCCATTGAATTCACAGCAAAAAATATCTGTTTTTCGTAGTTTAGACTACTGTTGAACAGATGAAAGCTGCGTGGATAAATATCAGCTGGCTCTTATTTAACATGGCTGAAGTGGGAAAAAAAAAAAAAAAAAAAAAAAAGCACTGCAATATTAAATACAAGGCACATGACCTTAAAGACAGAAAGCGACAGAATGATGCTCCCAAAATCCCACTGAATGAAAAATAGCCTTTAAAAAAAAGGACCTGTAAAAGTCAATGTCTAAAAACTGCGGAAAAACTCCAACAATTACAGTTGTACAAATATTTTACACAAAATGCTTTTTTTTCTCTCCCTAAAATACAGTTAAAAAAAAAAAAAAAAAAAAAAAAAAAAACTAAAATGTTTGGAGAACATAAATTATAAAGTTAAGTAACGCATTCAACATTCAGGTTCGTGGTTGACCTTCCTCCTGCTCCGGTTCTCCCAAAGGTTTCCCATTAGGCCACTCTCACACTGTGAAGGGGAACATGCAGCGGATAAATAAACGCTTTCACCCAAATGAATTAAAGCTGAATGTGTTGTGCTGCTGCTCACCAGAGAGACTGCTCGTCTTAGAAGAGCCCGCAGTCCTTAAGGTTGTTTTTGATGATGACGTCAGTGACTGCGTCAAAGACGAACTGCACGTTCTTGGTGTCTGTGGCGCAGGTGAAGTGGGAGTAGATCTCTTTGGTGTCCTTCCTCTTATTCAGGTCCTCAAACTGACACTGAATGTAAGCGGCTGCGTCCTCGTACGTGCTGGATCCTTTTAACGCAATTAACAGAAATACACAAAGTATATTATATAGAAGTTATACATTTCATAATATTATAAAAAGAAAAAGGCACTTTTTTTGATTAATTGCATTGAAAATAAAAGTTTGTTTGCATTGTATATGTACTGTGTATATTATGTATATATATATATATATATATATATATATATATATATATATATATATATAGTATATATATATATATTTATATTCTTTTTATATTCATACACTAAAACAAAACTTATTTTGGATGTGAATTATTGTAATTATTTGTTGCCCAGCACTATTACTATTATCTTATTTGTCTATAATACAAAATATTCTGTAAAATACTAAATATTAATATTATTTACTATATCAACCATTTAAATTATAGTCAAAAATAAATAAATTGAAGTCAGGAATTGTTCGGGAAGCGGTTCATACCAGTATACTCCGGGAAACAAATAGTAAGAGGGCTTCTTTTGATCTTATCGTCAAACAGATCCTTCTTGTTGAGAAACAGGATGATGGACGTATCCGTGAACCACTTGTTGTTGCAGATGCTGTCAAACAGCTTCATACTCTCATGCATTCGATTCTAAAAAAAACGGGACATGAAGCATTGTTTAGGAGGAACTTTAAAAGGCAGTTTCTGTTTGTGCAATACTTGTGATGCTGACACAGAAAGATCTTGTTTGAGCGCTCACCATTTCCTCATCTTCAGCCAGGACCAGGTCGTAGTCACTGAGAGACACGCAGAAGATGATGGCGGTCACGCCCTCAAAACAGTGGATCCATTTCTTCCTCTCGGATCTCTGGCCGCCCACATCAAACATTCTGAAAGAACAGGAGACGTGGGAGGTGAGATGCACTCTGGGAGAGCCACACTGAACACAATGACACTTACTAGAAATTCTGGTAAAAACTAGTTTGAACTACGTATTACTTTGATCAGACAAGCTTATCAGACCAGACTACGATAAAAAAAAGTGCATAAACGGATGACTCGACCGAAAGCGGGCACATGAATCAACAAACGTCTTCATTTTCTTTAACCGTGGATGGCAACGCTCACTTGAAGTGAAGATCCTTGAAAGTGAAGTGGGTCTCTACGATACCAGTCGTCTTCACCCTGGTCCTCAGGACGTCTTGCTGAGTTGGGACATAAGAAGAACTGGATATTCTGTCCAGGTCATTCAGGTAACTAGAGAAGGAAATACATAGATTTTTAATAACTTGACTCAGCTGAACTATTTAATGAGTTTAAGGTGAAATTCTTTCAACAGGTTCCGTTATAAGCATCCTAAATTTAAATTCTGGCTCAAAAACCTTACCCAATCCAACCCCCCCCCCTCTCTCTCTGACTTCATTTCCTGTCAGATTTAAACTGTCCTCCCAGTAAAATTAATACAAAAGAAAACAAAACAAAAAAAGGGGAAAAACCATTTTAAAAAAATTATCCGTTTCCAGTTTTCCACTATTTGCAATACGTAGTAAAAACATCAGAAAATTATACCCTTTAATAACCCTTTATAATGTTTAAATGCGAAAGTATTACCATGCAGACTTCTTTCAAAAACAGTAGAATAATCTTACTGACCCCAAACTTTTGAACAGCGGGATATATTCATTTAAAATGTTTCGATTTCCTAAACACGTCTAATTTTTTTTTTATCATGCCATAAAATTGTCTATTGTGAATACGTCTCATTCATCTGGCTTGTATGCAAAAGGTAAGGGTTCACAGTATGCTTGGAGAACACAGGACAAATTTGAATTTTTGAAAAGTTTGCATAAAGCATATTTGAATCATGGACCATAATGGATGGAATAATGTCAATAATAACTCGATGTAAACGCAATGTCCACACGCAGCACACGAACCACTGACGTGTTCAGCAGCCACAATGGAAATGCAGCTGGATTATGTGGAGAGCGCAAAGTCATTATGTGGGGAAACAGGCTGTGCAGGAAAGAAATTTTTTTTTAAAAATGGCACTCACTATGAAGCCGAGTCATTGAGCTGGTACTCTCTGGAGCGGCTGAAGCAAGCCTGAACCCCACCATCCTTCCACAGACGCTGGATGATTCCTGACAGCTCGCTCGTCATGTATCCCTCATCCGCAGAGCCGGCCAGAACAAACAGCTGTCTTGCGTCATCCTGCAAAACAGCCAATCGAATGCATCTTGATTTCCTCTGATACATTAGAATTGCATAAATAAGTGACCCGCATTTAACCCTACTTTACATTAAAAGCAGCAACACTTACAGCCCGCCCAGGATCTTCAAAGTCAACCTTCAGGCGGCCCATGGCCCTTATGATGGCAATGATGGACTGGATAGTGTTGCTGTAGACCACGGCTCTGTACTGCTTGCACTCTTCCTCTGAGTAGCCTGCTTCATGGATGATCCTGTGGGAGACGAGACAATAGCATTCATTTGAGCAATAAAGCTAACACTTCCTGGCAAGTATAGTGAGAATATAGGCCGTGCAGAGCCCCCCAAAAAAATAAAAATATTCCCTGTTGCTTAATACTAATGTCTCAGAGTGTGTTTAAAATGCTCAAAAGTTATAAAATCCTGACAAATGCAGGGAAGTCCCTTAATAAGCCATGTCCATAACGGAGGGATTATGTAATTCGCATTTAATTTAAATAAACACTGCTATCGCTTACATCCTGCGTGATTTCCAAACATTACGAAACTAGGATGACATAATAGGGGTTGAAACTTACTTCATCTGTTTGACAATTGTACTCTTTCCAGATTCGCCAGCCCCTGCGAAAGAAAGAAAGAAAGAGTGTGTTAGCCAGATGGACACACACCCAAGCATTCCAGATCCTTCCCTGCTCCATAAACGAGTATGAGGATCTGGCTCTGAAGGATCAAGGCTTTCGTGGCTTCTGCCAGCTCAGCAAAAGTATTTGTTAGTATCAGATTGAACGGGAGGTTGCTTTGATTTCACCACAAGTAATAACTGGGTGGGGAGAAGACATTATCAACTTGAAATTATATAGTCACGTTGCATCCTTGCCACTCATATGATGACAAACAAGTGATATAAAAAAATAAATAAATAAAGGGAAGTGAGGGGAAAAACTGATGTCATGGGAAACGTCCCGAACGAACAATCTATGAAACCGAGATTATTTAGCCTCATTAAGTGGATATTTTTTCACTCCTCTGTATGTTAACAAGAGGAACACAAGCAACCGGTTTTAACAGTCAGCAGTGAGGAAGTGTGTAGGTGTTAATCTTAATGGATTAATTAAACATCACCTCACTGTGATGAGATTACAGACAGGCTTTTGTAAACAGATTAGCTATACGTTTAGAAGAGTACGTCAGCGCAGGTTTGACTATAGGTGACAATAAAAATATTTAAAAATGGTTACTTGAAATGAGGTATTTCAAACAGAGGTTCACTGACCCCAAAGGGAAATGCAAAAATTTAAGGAGGAAGAAAATTAATGGCTGTCAAACATGTTAATAAATTTAAAGACGTTATACATTTTTGAAAAAAATACACTAAGTTTGGGGACAACATGTTTTTGCTCTGTGTTCTTGAGAAATGTTATTCTCACTAAGACTGCATTTATTTCATCTTGTGAAAACAATAATAATAATGTAATACTATTGTGTAATTAAAAACATAAATCTATACATTTATATAATTTTGGTTGGCAAATCTGAATATTTAGCATCAATACATCAGTCTTCAGTGTCACATAATACTTCTGAAACTATCTTCAAAGTTAAAACGATTGTACAGCCTAATATTTTATCTTTTATAACATCCTTGCTGAATGTCTCAAAAAAAATAAAAGAATGAAAGAAAAATAAACCCTAAAGAAATAAACTAATGTACATTAAAAACAAAAAATTGGGGGTCCCTGGAACATTTCAGAAAAAGGCTAGCTGGTCTATAATTTACCTACAGTCAGGAAAATCTCAAAGCTCCCATACAGCTCTCTGCCTTCCGTGAGACTAGAGTTCATCCGTTCACCAAGCAAACATTTCAATTAACCATCTCAGTTGTGGTTGAGGACGTCCCCGAGGGAGGACGTCTCTTTCTCTCAGTCCCAAAGCACAAACACAGCAATTAGGCCACATCAGCATCTCTCTCACAGATTCAAACCCTACCGCGAGGAGACCGAACACAAGAGCACTGCATTTACCCCAGAGACCCCCACACAACTCCCACACGACTTGATGAAAGGCTTGTGGCGCCTAATGTTCATCCACACTACTAATCGTTCTCCGACAAAAGCCATAATGCTTCCTGAAATATCAACGCATTCATAAAAGATAATCAATACTACTTGTCAAAGATTTAAAATGCAACGAACTTTCTCCTCAAATGCGGCGTTGGGTTCAAATTTTTCATGCAAATTAGTGAGGCTAACCAACAAATAAGTGCACTGTGCTTCACAAGTGCCTACAATATTTGATAGTTGAGAAAGGACTTTTGCTTCTGTTTGTCAATGCGATGATTTTCTGCCACGAAACGCTTCACCCTACGTAAAAATTTCAAACCGTACAGATTATTTTTGAAAATGATGCCCACATTTACACTTTTAAAGTGCAATACAACTTTCATTATTTAGACGATCATATGTCTTTTTCATACTAATATTTACATTCTTTTTAGACAATCATTTAACTGATTTAATCTAATCTTGTCATAGCACTTGCATTTTATTGCTCTGTTTTTGATTGCATCCATTCAAAATTTGTAAAATCGCTTTGGATAAAAGTCTGCTAAATGACAAAAAAATAATAATAATAATATAAATATAAAAATACTAAATATAATAAATGTAAATTTTTTCCTGCTAAATGCTACTATTACTCATAAACCTTCCAAACTAAAGCCAGAAAAAAAGTTTAAGTTGGTGGGCCAAGCCTGTTTGCTTAAGTTAAGCGTTGGTTCAAATCCTTAAATCATAAGCATTAGCAATTACGTCCATGCTTGCTTTATTTCTGTTTCTGATGCCACATACAGCCCTCGACTCCCCAAGCACTGGTTTCACCTTTTGTTTGGTCTCCTGCGGCTGCGTTTATGATGCTGTAATTTGAACTGGCTCTTTGGTTCCTGGGCAACCGACAACAACTGTCCGAGCCTCACGATAAATACGCTCTATGTCATAAAGACATGCTCATCCTTACCAAACTACAACATTTTGATACGCGTGTGTGATGCTCTTTCACTCCAGCAACAAAATTCTTTGAATAACCACCCATGAAGGTGCTTTCTCTTCACAGCAGTTGATTTATTCTTAGTAACAACCCTTACAGTCAACATTTGTGCCCTCTATAGTCTAAACAGGAACTCCAGCCTGTTTTACAGCAGGCGTAGGGACATATGCTGTTGATTCGCAATGCCAAAAAGCAAAAAACCCAAGAAAGGCGGCACACAGAGGGCGCATAATAAATAAGCACATAAGGGGAATCCGGTTAACTAGATAATGAGACACCGATTCCCTAAAGTTTGATGACGCAAGGGCAGGTTTTATGTCCTCTAACAATTTAGACGGTAAATAAATGAGGGACCAATGGGAAAATGGACAATAAACCGATCATTTAATTGCCAGATCCAAGCAAAAAGCTGACCATGAGGGATCTAGCATACCAAAGCTCTTCGAAATGAACAAAACTGCATGCAAACAGCACCAAGCGCTTCTCTTTAGGGAGCCTAGCAAATAAATATTACGTTTAGGCCGCACGCACCATCGATCAACAGGAAAATCAAACAAAGGTTTCAATCGGCACAAGTGAATAAATTGTTCGGCTTCATTACTCAATGTCAATGAAAAAATACTTGCACACAAATGCTGGAAAAGTACAGAAGAAACATATGCAAAACAGGAATCGGAAACTGAGAAACAAGTGGCCTCTATGTAAATCACAACGAATTAACAGGTCAACTGCTTTAAAGTAACAGGAGGAGAAGAAGAAAAAAACCCGAACAACTGATATTGTTTATATAATCTGCAACTGCATTCAATTGTAAGACTGCGCATTTAAAAATGTCATAGGCAATGGCAAAACTTAAAATCTATAATTATTAATATTATGATAGTAAACTCTAAAAGGGGATATCCATGGTCTAAATTTAAATAATTAAATAAACTAGCTGATTTTTACACATTTAGTGTAAATTACATAATACCTAAAGAAAAACCTACATAAACTAAATATAAAATAAACCACATATTCACGTTTAGGACAGATTTGTAAAATCACCAGGACCACTTTTTAAGCCCATCCAGCATCATCCTCTCCAGTTTACTCTAAGCACCCAGCAGGACCCTACATATGCACAAGCTGATTTACCCCAAAGCTCATCCAATTATGATAATCTATCAGATCCATCTCAGTAAATCGGGCAGTTCGGATTAAATTAGTCTAAACTAGTCTTTTGTTGGCCGGATTAGCGGAGAGCCGTTTGCGTCTAACTGGCCGCTCGGCGAATATGCAAACCAGTACTTTAAAAGAAGTCAAAGCCCAAATGAAACACGGAAAACAGGCAAATAAAATCACCTACTCGAGAATTCCGTTGCTACTGTAAAGAAACAAAAACTAAACTCTTAAAGGCGACGTTAAATGACTACTATAGTTAACTGAGGGGATTAGCTTTGCATGCTAGCCGAGACACCAGCGCGGTAACTACGGAAAGAAAAGTTTCTAGCGTCCATAAATATGCACTTGACTTTTTTTATTTTCCTCTCACGGTTTGTCGAAATGTTAAATCCAGCGCTATCGTGTCTTATATGTGCCGTTAGGTTAACTTATCCATTCACTAGCGGAGCGGCTAACTCACCCAGCAGCAGAAGCTTGACCTCTCGCGACGCTTTCTCTCCATCATCGCGCAGGTTTTTGTCAATCATTTTACTCCTCTCCTGGGCGCTCTTGTCGTCCGAGCTCAGGGTGCACCCCATCTTTTCGGAGTTTCAAACGAGTATCAAGCGATGCGAGAAGTCGAAGAAGCTAAAAAACGCGAGGAAGAACGAAATATTATGCACCGAGGGAGCCACCCCGACGTCTCACGCCCAACTCTCTCTCTCTCAGCGCGCAGGCTCTTCAAACTCGAGTTTTCCCAGCGCTGGAGTTTCTCAAGTTAAACAAACACAAAAAGGAGAGAGTCTGTAATCAGTCGAGTGCCTCGACGGCCATGGTTGATTAAAAAATGAGGTGAAAATCGAGTCATTAACGCCCCGTCTCGCGCGCCGCGTCTCCCGCCGCTGTTAAAGTGGCGAACAGCTCGCTGGAGTTTCCTGTTTCTTTTCATACATAAATCCCCCTCCTCGGCCGCGCGCCTGGAATGCACGCTCCCGCGCTCTCGCGTGTGCGCGAGGGTGCGCGCATATCGATCCCAGGTTGCTCTGGAGTCAGTGTTCACTGTCCAAAAAATCAATTCATGACATTTCTGAAAAGATTAATACGCTTTCAAAATATTTAGGCCTAATAGATTTATACAATATTTCATTTTGTAGATTTTTAATTATTTATTTGCATTACGTGTAATTGTAGTTACGTAATGTTTAATGGAATTTAAATGACTTTTTATTTTTATTTGTACGATTTATATATTATTAATTAGACATTTATTGTAATAAAATTCATACTATTTTATTTATTTTTGTCTTCATGAGCATTATTCAGGCATCAACTGTAATATATTTTCTAATAAATGGCATTTCTAAAAAGATGAATGGTAAAATAATTCAACTAAATTACATTGTAATTATTTTTATTTCATTGTACAATTTATAATAATTATTTATTTAATTTAATTTAAATTTTATTTATTTGTATTTTTGTCATTATTAACATTATTTAGGCATTAACAGTTATGCATTATTTAATTTCTGAAATGCTTATTGTTTTAAAATATTTAAATAATTTACATTATTAAAATACTTAAAATGCATCATATCTTTTACATTATATATATATATATATATATATATATATATATATATATATATATATATATATATAATTTAATGTCTGACAAGCTTAATATGATTTAAAATACTTAATATTACAAATTTTTACTGTCATTTTTATTTATTGACAGTACATTATATATTATTATTGTTTGTTGTATACTTATTTTACCTACTATGTATTTCTAATTTATAGTTATATATTGTGTACAGACTTTGTACGTATATTGTGTACACAATTTTCTCCTTTTTTTAGTGTCTGCATAGGTGGGTGAATATGAATAGCTTATGGAGGAAATGGCTCCATTTGGAAAAATGAATGAGGCCACATCTGGTCGGTCGGGTCACAGGTCTAACCATATTCAAACAGATTCAGATTTAGGAGATTTTCTTATAGGTGGCACATGACCATACAAAAAAAAAAAAAAAAAAAAATTAAAGATGAGCTCATACATAAGCTTTAGAAATATTATCATAGCCATCCTTATTATTTTACATACTATTTAAATTTCAAATGCCATGATCATGCAAACCAATGAGCAAAGTTTCCCCACATATCCGTGACTACTGTATTTTCCTAAAGAACCACAGTGGAAGGCAGCGAGCATTCAATCCATTTCAAATGAGAGTAATCGTGGCGACCGAACATTCATTACACTGATTTATACTGTGACTCATTGTTGTGACTTTAGAATAAACATCGAATTACAGACTAGTATTAGTTTTAGGCAAAACTACTCTTGCAGCCATTAAACACTGTAAGATATCACATAGTAAAGTCACTGAGGCTTTACGTGCTTATAGGGTTATTTGTCTAAAAACATAAAAATGTATATGCCTGACATGGATAAAATGACATTTATATGAATGCAATAATGATATAATCTAAAAATTTGAATACAATCCATTTAAATTGTGTTTAAAAGAACAATGTGACGATATTTTGCACCAGAATGCACTCTTGTTTTCCTCAAATCACAGTTTAGTTCAATATTTAATAGCAAAAGAAGCCTGCGTTTTCATGTATTTTAATGAAATACTTAAAAACTAAAACTAAAAACTAGGTATATGGCAGATTGAATTAATAAAGAAACATATTTTGCACTGGAAATCGTATGCATCTTTATGATAGTGGTGAGATGAGACAATGGGGATAATTGTTGTTTCTGCAGCATGGTGAGACTTGTTAAGCTCGGGGACTGATTGCTTGCTGTGCTGCTTAAATGTAGAGACACTGCTGAGACAGGACCTGGGGGGATAAGTGTGCGCACGTGACGGCTTTTGATTACGTTGAAGGTGCGCTAGGGTTTGCTTATCTTTGCAGTCTGTTTTATTTAAATGAATGATGCG
>NC_056723.1:10080526-10230526 GCF_018831695.1 Puntigrus tetrazona
GGTTTCAAAATGTCATCTTGAAAATCAATCAATCTACGTTAAAAGGGTAGCTCAGCTAAAAAAAGAAAATACTGTATTGAAATACAATTGAAGGTTTTGTTAAGACAATCTGAGAGATTCCATTGAAAGACCATGTAATTAAAACTTCAATGCATCAAAAAGTTCAGAAGTAGATCTATATGAACTGAGCGGTCTAGTCTTCTGAAGAGATATGATTGCTTTATACGTTGAACCAACTTAATTCATTCACACATAAACATTTATCAACACAGAAACAGAAAATGTGAAAAACCTCAGTGGTTCTTGAGGAAACTTGAACTCATTTTTAATTAGTGATGATTTTGCACTGACAACACAAACCATAAAAACACATTTCATTGCATAAACAATTTATACATAATCTGAGCATCAAAGCTGTCGGTTTAGTCAAACATTGCCTTGATATATTACACCAGGCCTTATAAAGGATTGCCCAAAGATGATTCACACTGGTTGGACACTTCTTGCGGATAAAACAGTCCAGTTCCTCACATAGTAGCTCAACTTGTACATATTGCCATTGTAATATAATCAAAATTAAAATTATTATTGGTGGTCTTCCGTGATAATATCAAGTTACTTTAATGTACAGTATTTGAGCTAAAAAATTATAAGAATTTATGCTGATATCATCCAAAACCAAACTTTGCCAAACTTTTTGAGGGCAGTGGGTAGGTTTATTGGAAATGCATTCCTTTAACTACATTTCTGCAAAACTCAAAAAGCGTACTTACACATAGAGTTTCAACAGTTTCCAGTTGAAATTAACACTATGCTGTAAAACTCTATTTTATTCCTTTTCACACAATGATTTGCAGGTCCAGAGATTCGATCGATAAAGCCTTATTTTCTCATAATTACTTGAGGAATATTATGTTAAGAATTCTAAACAATTTTAACCTGCTGCAAAATTCGAAAAGCAATGCATTTGAAGGTTAGCATCACACATATCTAGCCCCATATCCATACGTTTTTTTAAATCAGTAGGTTTGCTCGTATAACATTTTGAGGCATCAAAGTTTTGGTGAAATTGACTTCTACACAATAAACAGAAACCTGTCAAAATTCATTAAAAATACGTTTTGGATGACTTTTCCTTTTTGGGTGAACTTTCCCTTTAAAAACGAGTGTAGGACAGTTTTCTCCCTAAAAGCTCGATCATGTCAGTTGTTGCGCACGCTGCTTACCCCGACCAAACAAATCTCCCTGCACACTCTGGGAATGAAACTTATAACAATTTAACTGGAGTGGAAAAATAATGGCCAATGATCCCATTACACAGCGAGGGTCCCTGCATTCCAGAACACAAGCAGCATTTCCATGAGCAGGTCGGGCTTTATGGGGAAGCTCTGAAAGGCACTGCATTGCCAGGCGAGCAGAAAGGAACACCAAGAAACTCAAATTAAAGAGCTCCGGCAAATCACTGGAAGTCACATGCAAGAGCGCGAGATTTACGGTTCGCAGTTTCCAAACATTTTGAAGTTCTCTGGATAATCTCTGCTATTGAGATGTGCTGCCAAAACGGCTGCTATGTTCGACGGCGTTCCCATATTTAGGGATACTGTCTTTAAAAGAGTGACCTAACCTGTAGGCCTTGTTTTCTCCAGAGATGAATATGCAACAATTTAAAAAGACTCTCAAGGACATTTTTAACTATGGTATATAAAATGTGTGCTTGTGCATTTTCTTTAATAGCGTTTCTGGTTCAACTGCCATCAAAATAACGTGGTCTTTCGAGGTTGGTGGAGACTCATCCGTAATGAGAAGAGGCTAGCAGTCAAGTGGATGGCTTGCCAAACATCTGCACAGAGAGCTGCGAGATGTAAAAAAAACAACTGGCAGCCTTTCAATATATGATAAAGCTCATAACCTGATTGAAAAAAGCATTGCTGTGAATTTGTTACCTCAATAATAAAATATCACATTTGTGCAATTTATTTATTCAATTGTAGATAAATACAAAAACACACATAATGGTTCAAAATAGTGACAGACATTTAATGAAATTTAGAATCCAAAAAAAGCATAATGTTTATGTTTACAGAGCACCGAATCAGTATATTACAATTATTTCCGAAGGATTATGTGACTCTGAAGACAACGAAAAATTCAGTTTTGCATCACAGGAATTATTTTATTGTAAATATATTAAAATAGAAGATTATTAGAAAATAGAAGTTATTTTAAACTGTAATAATATTCCACAATATTAATGCTTGTAGAGTATTTTTGATTAAATAGCAGCCTCGGTGAGCATAAAAGGCTTCAAAAACCACAAAAAAAACTACTTTTGGCCGGTAAGTGTAACCAACCCCGTAATGACATTGGACAAATGTTTGCAATTCAGGTTTATTCACCACAAGCTATAAATGAAAAATTGCACAACATGTAATATTTAAACAGCAATTTACCTAAAAAAAGAGCCTTTGGGGAGCCGTAACTGAAATATGGGCCACTTGGCACTGTTTTCTTGACGTATATTCTCCAATCAACGTAAACAAATAACACCAATAACTTTTTTTAATAAGCAATTTGTGGAGAATTGCTGTGAGAGAAGAATCATTTAAGCAAACAAAAGTGCGTCTTAGCCAGACAGGCTTACCACTCAACAGGGTCTTCGATCAAAAGCAAACGATCACAAGTAAACAAATGATGAAACTGAACAGAATGAAAGTGTTTGACGGTAAAGTCGTTACTAGTTCTCTGACACAGACCTCTCCAGACCTCTCCAGATCTCTTCTTCTCTTCTCCCAGCGATCACCTCACAAATCTCCCGCTGGGACGCTCAGGCTCTGGGTGTATGGTGCGGAAAGTGAGGTTTATCCGAGGCCCGCGGTCATGGTACTCCTTTGCCACCTGATGCTATTTAAAAAGCATTGATAATGTTAAAACCACACTCACAACAAGGCAATGCAGCCATTTGAGAAAGAGGTTCACCAGACTCCAGCCGACCTTGGCGTTCACCTCGAAAGACAGCGGTGATGCAAAATGTGTATTAAATAATTCACATTTACGATTACACATTGTGTCACGTATATTTGCACAGACAGATGATAAAGAATGCAGCTTGACTAAGCAAAAGCGGTGTGTTTACATACACAATTGCGGCTTTGAATTGGCGTCTGCTGTTATATTCTTGACCCCTTTGACAGTTACGCAACAGCTTTCAAAGCCTATAAATATTTTGCGCACATTTAAGGCATTTGCGAACAGCCATACATGTGGGTTTAGTTAGCTTTATTTTGACAGGTCAATGTGAGTTATGTCAACCTAATAAGACCGTCTGAAAGCTTTTTGGCGCAACGCGGGAGTGACCTTTCCTAAATAGTTTTCAGATGTCGCCATAAAATGTTCTTGACCTTTCTCCGTTCTTTGTGCCTCACCAAAGGCCTGCGGTTTGTCTTGGAGTCGGAATCCAAAAACAACTCAAACTGAACAAAAATAACTTCCAGTGAATCAACTTCCAATGATATTACAAAAGTGCCAAAAAACATGCTAAATATGCAAAAAAAAAAAAAAAAAAAAAAAAGGTAAATGGAGTTTACAAAAAACAAACACGCACATAAATTGGTAAATAAAATAAAAGAAACTGTAAAATAACGTGTTAAAACTATAAAATGTAAAAAAAAACCTACAACTAAATACTTTAAATGAATTTATTAAAAAAACGTGTTAAATTATAAAAATGTATAATATTTAGTGTTGTCAAACGATTCATCACGATTAACTGCCTGCGTGTATAATACGTGTACTACGTATAAATACACACACATACAAAAAACATTTTGAAAATATCTACATGTATATATTTATATATGTATAATTTATATTATACAGCAATATAATATAGATTTTTTTAAAACATAATAGATGCATGTGTTTGTATTTATATATAATATACACAGCACAGACCCATATATTATTTAATGTAAAAAAAAACCACACACACACAAACACACGTATGCACACACACACGCCCGCCCACAAACAACATTTACCGTAATTGCATTCAGTAGTTACTTGTGAATAAAATTCATAATATTATCACATCACCAAATCTATCATTTATAGTCAATATTATATTTAACAGAGGTGTGTTTGCAGTGAAAAGAATGACTATAATGACTTAATTTAAATGAAAACATTGTTATTTTACAGCTTTTTTGAGCCCAAAGTCAAACTATTTTTAAGTACATAGTGAATGAAACGTTTTCTGCCCTGAATAAAAACGTTTTCTGCTCTGATATCATACGCTTTGTAATTTCTCCACAGTGTCTGTATTATGTGCAATGTTTTCCTTCTCGGAAACACTGTCCTCTTCAGTATACTGTGAAGAAACAGGTTCGTTTTCCCCCTTCGCACAGTTAAACATCAGCAGAAACGGCGTTTGCACTTAACGTTCTCTGGATGGCGAACATTGTGACCGCTCCAGATCATCTCCGCCACATGTGATCGGACTCGAGACAAAACAAAGGAGCACCGTCTCCACCCCTCCACATCGATTTGGCCATTTTCAGTCTTTCTTCAGTGTCTGGCTTATCATCAGCGGACGGAAGGCAGTTATTAACTAGCAGCTTAACCGCTCACTTCAGACTAAACAAAAGCTCCTGCCAGTTCTTAGTAAGTCACATTCAATCTTGAATATATCCAAAAGGTAGTTCTTGCGAATCAGCTAAAACGATACCGAGAATACACTTTACACAACCCAAAATAGCAGTGAAATCTTCGTCTTAGTTCTTTCTGATCCACCTGAGCTTGTGTTGAAATTTAGCATAGTTAGCCTATTCTGTTGTAATTGCCAAAATCGCAGTGACTGCAAACGCTTGCTTGAGAGCTGTTAAAAGTGACGTACCTGCCAGTCGGTCTGTGTACAGCCCTCCATGAGCAGGAGGGTCCCGTGGGTCAGAGGGATGCGTATGCACTCCACATAGGTGTAGTCTCCTTGATCTTCCTGAAACACGTAACATAAAGTACCCTGAGCTTTTTTTTCAGCTAACATTCATTGTTCGAGCGAGCTTAAGCAGACGCAACATCTAGACACCTGTTAAAAATAAAACAAGATCTAAAGAATGTTTTACTAATATTTCTTGCTTTAAACTAAAAAGGAACAGAGTATGCAGAATTTAACCTAAAAAGGGTTCAGATTACTCTATTACAACAGTGGCAGAAACTTTCATCAACATCATATTCAGGCTTTTTGTAAAAGTATTAACATTTGTGATTTTAAAACTAGGGATGCGCTGATATTAAAATCTCACTGATAAGGCAGACATTAGTATTTTCAATAAATGAAAATTAAAATAAAAAGCTACACTAGAATTAAATTAAATATATTCAATATATATTAAATATCAGATCATTTTAAATTAAATATCCAAAAATTTATTTTACTATAAATTAGTTAATTATACTATAAATTGATTTTACTATAAATATATTTAATTAGCTTTAAAATATTAACAAATATCAAAAAAATACAGCATAACTGGCAGACATTAAACTGTTTTAATAAATGAAAATGAAAACTACATCCAATAATTAAATTACATACAAAATACTCAAACATATAAAATTATTTAAAAATCTGATTATATTCAATTAAACATTGGAACGTTACATTTAAATGTTATTATTACTATTTTTAAAGATTACGTTTATTAGAAAGATATTAAATTAAATATCCAATGTTTTTATAAATTAAAAATAAAAACCATAGGAATATATTACATTAAATATCAATAAAATACAAATGTACAATATTCGTATTACAAATTAAAAAATGTAAAATAAGAAATATTACATTATACAATAATAAATTATAATAATAATACTATTTAAAAACACTGTGAAATTAAATTACAAACTAATATTCTTAATTTCTGAACTGTCAAAGGTTAGACCACTGAAATTTTATCATCTCTTCTGTTGACAACAGTTGCCAACAGATATCTGCATACAGGTTTCATTATGATTAACTCAAAAATATCGTGCATCCCCAGGTCAAGCACTATGACTAAATGACTGTGACAGGACGTTACACATTGGCAGACTCACAGGACGTGGCTGCTTTCGGAGACTGAACACTCTAGTATCGCCCAGACTCAGAGAGGCGATGACGGGCTGGGGTCCTAATGACGGCTCGTTGTCGCTGTGCCAGCCAATGCTGTCTTTACCATCCCGGTACAGGTTACACAGCAGCGAGTTAAACGTGTGGCCGCTCTTCTCCTCGACGGCCAGACGTAAAGTGCTGAGAACCGGATGCCACTGTAATAAGAGAAAAACACGGAAAGAGGTGCTTTACACATCTACAGATGTCATCTTTGTTTGCTCAATTAAAGGATGCAGCGGCGATATACCCGAGCGTTGGCCTGCATAGTGGAGCGTGAATATGTATATGGCAGCTCTCCATACCAACAAGTGAGTCTGGGTTCCTCATATGCATCACCTGAAGTGCAAAACATATTGAACATGAAGTATATTCAGTTTTCAATACCGCTTAACAGCTAATGAAAAACAAAGTGCAAAACTAAATTGTGTCGTAAACGGGTTTAGCATGTTGCTAGGTGCTTTCCAGGCTATCCCAACCTAAATCAGATTTGTATTTATCCGTTTTATCATTTGGAAGGTGCAAAATAATATTTCAAATGCTTAAAAACGACCAAAAAAGGGCTGAAAGCTTGAGGAAGCAGAACTTATTTGTCAAAGCGATCTCGATTAGTCACAGTCAAACGTGAACCGTTCTTGGTCCAAAGCAAATGTTTAAACATTTGGTATATTTGGGACTTTTTCAAATGATGTCGGTCGTGGAGAAAGTAAACAGAGCAGGGAACTGGAGGCAGTGGCGTATTCCTGCCAGTTTACTGATGAAGGAGGACTGAGTCATTGCGGGAGGAGCACTCTAGGAACACGAGAGTGGGGCAGATGCAAAACGTCCATCATGTGTGCGCAAAAACATGCTTATTTTGATTCTGTTTCGGTCTTGGGTCAAATACAAGCATGTTTTGTCACATTAGCGCAGACGCTTAACACATGCTCATATGCTTCAGGAAAATATTTTTGCTGTTTGTTCTGTTTACGTCATTAAAATTTGTCCACTTAAAAATGTAAAACTTACTTCATTTGAGACTACAGTGCATGAATCATTAACTGAAACTGCATGGGTCTTTTATGATCACTATGGCGATGACTGCATTTAAATGTTTTTATGATGACTTTGGTTTTCATTGCTTCATTTTGTGAACGAAGCTGAATGGGACTGTAGTAACAAACAAATGCATGTCTAAAATCAAGATAAATTCATTTTGTGTACACAATTGCCTCAAAAGTGAAGTAAAATCAACGGATGTTTTGCATTTTTACTACACTTAAGTAGATAATACTTATTTCAATGTGAAACCTGTGCACTACACACTATTATGATAGTTTCCACCATAAAACTTACTGTATTGCACTGGATATAAGATATATTAGATTTGTTTTATAAAATAAAAGGCTTTGTACTGTCATTCTAACAATGGGGAACACTGACTGTGTGCTGTGGGACTCATTTAATTTTGCTGTGATATATTCACAGATTTTCATGAGGTACACTTAAGAACAGCTTTTAAATTGTTAGCAATATTTTAAAACAAAACACTAAATAGTCTGAATTAGCTTTTACATGATTATGCATACATTTATTGTCTTTTTTTTTGACAATTCTTCAAATCTTAATATCAGACATGATACATCACACTCGAGAAATATTTTTTTGCTCATTCCTCAGAAGAACTGATAGCGACAAATAATATTTATATGCTTACGTGATCATTTATGCAAGTAAACTTAACACAGATCTCACTGATTTATATTACAAGCCATAGATAGATAGACAGACAGACAGACAGACAGACAGATAGATAGATAGATGTAACGTACCCATCATCCTATAATTGGTCTTTTGTGACCATGGCAGTTCGGCGAACAGCTTGCTAAACATCCAGTCAGCCTCCTCCTGCTGTAGAAACCCTGGTATGAGTCTCAGTCTGGAAACAAGGTAAACAATTACTTTAATGTAGAAAATGTTCTTTTGAAGGTATGTTTTTTTTTTTTTTTTTTTAGTTTAGGCCACTTTTAATCCGAGAGTTGTTACCTGGACACTCCAGTAGGCCCTTGACTAATCTCATAGTCTCCGGCATTTCTGAAAAAGACGAAAACAACACACTGGATACACACGTGTGCCAATCAACAGCTTTTATTGCTTGAAAGTGACCAGGACTGAGTCACTCACTCGATCACTTTCTCCGCGGGAATCTCTCTGATGGGCTAAAAATTAAAAAGGAAAAAGAAGGATAAATTCAAGGTTTTGGTCAAAAAAACTAACTAAAACGTATCATAGCTACAAAATGGCCCTTACATCAGTTGGCTGATGGAACTCAAATGATGGTGGTCCATATTTCCATGAACTTGACACTGACTGGACATCCTGAGCTGAAGCATTAAATGCAAATACTCTTCATTCAACGAGCCATTTACAATTCACACTAATCACTCAAACAAAATTAAGAGAAGCAGAAGCAGAAGTCAATACACTGATACTACACCTATATTGCTTGTTTTTTTCCCACTGAGGTCTATTCATAAGAACGATATAATAATAAAAAGGCATGCAATTTAGTTATATATGACCTTTGAAACTGCCTCTGACTCATTATAAAGTGAAATAAACACTTTTTTGGTAATTGTACATTTGAGATAGTTATAGGCCAATTACTTCTTTATGATGATTATACTGGATATTTCTTTTAAACAATGAATTTCATGATTGCACAATCATTTAAAAAAAATAATTAATAACTAAATAATACACTAATTTAATCATTTACAATAACAATTCTGAAAAATAACAGTAATAATTTCCTTTGTAACTCAATTAAAATCGAAAAGCATTTATTTAATAAACCTTCTTTGATGTTTCTACAACTTTTTAGGTTTTCCACTACTTCTACTATTAAAACTACTTAATTGTTTACAGTAAAAATCATATACAATTCATATAAATAAAAAAAAAATATTTAATCATTCCAGTTATACTTTATTTATTCATTTATTTTGTGTCATCTTTAACTTTTTCAGCAGACGTGTTATAATAGTAAAGCTCATGTAAAGTTGGCATACCGGTTGGCTGTTGTGGTTTGGGAAGAGGTTTGGCCCAGGAGCCCTGGACTCTCGCTCGCTGTCTTTTATCACTCATCAGAGCTTAAAACTCATCTGACATAATAAAAACATATGTCAGTGGCCTTTAATACCTTGGAAGGACAATATATATATATATATATATATATATATATATATATATATATATATATATATATATATATATATACATATATACACACACACACACACACACACACACACGTTTTACAGATGACTACAGAATGAACTTGCTGCCATCTTCAGGAAATTATAGTACATCACTCATTAAACGATAGCGCTCATATTTCATTCTTGAATATAAGCCATATATTATATAGCTACAGGTCAGTTATTAAAACCAATGTTTCCAAAAGCGTACATGGGCATAGAGAACCATATTATAAAATGCACAATTATGTCTGATGTAAACAGACTTATGACAAACATTGCACGCTTCCCAGACTGAGACACTGTTTCTACTTTTTCGAGCGTAAGATTATATTATCTGACAGCGTTGTCACAAAAATTAGCAACATAATACTCACACACATTAGTTTCGAGGCGATTTACCTCATTTTGCAAAGCACTGAACATTTGCGCAACAGAAACACGATCAGTTTTGGTGTTTGGCGAAACTTGTCCGTGTCGCTACAAAAACCGGCGAAAACACTTCCTACGGAGACGATCTGCTATATGAATGAAAAAACACAAACACTGCTATATGAATATGAATATATATATATATAATATACATCAGATATGTGTACAATACAAATATAAAATTGTGTATTCGTTTAAGACGCACTGTCTACAAGAATACTACTAGAAGTTTTCCAATATTACAACTTCAATCATTTATAAACTATTTAGAATAATTACATCTTCAGAATTATTATAATATAGCAACCTAATTACTGTGAATTGTAAATGAAGGCACTAGACAAGGTATTTTAATATCTATTCAATACCGTACAATACAAAATCAATATTTAGGTGCTGTTTATACAAGAACAGATCATGTCTAATGTGGATCAAAAAAGTAGATTTTAAAGTGTTTAAAAAACTACAAGATGACTGCATAACACTTATAAAGCTCAAACTTTGGAGTTTTATTGTATGATTGTATAAATATTGCAACAAATCTGTTGTCAGAATTACATTCACACATTTGTTTCGTGTTCTCTTCCATAAACGATTTGTTAAATTGTATACCCCTGGTTTCACAGACAAGGTATAAGCTAGACCCAAACTAAAATGCACGTCTGAGCTGTCTCAGCTGAAACTATCTTGCTCTGACACAGCTTAAAACATGTCATTACTGTGCCACGCACACCTGTGATGTTGTCTCCTACTGCATTTTTGTAAAATATTTCAACAATATTCAAAAATATTTATACGCCCCGAAACCAGGACATAATGTTTGAAGAAAAACATAGCACTCTACATTTTCTTGAGTACAATAAGTATCACTTATTGTACTTCTTATTGTCGTCTTGTATTTTGTGTTTTTTGCACTGATTTTGCCCTTGCACTGTTTGCACACTTCGCACTTTATGTGGCCAAGACACTTTCTTAGCTCAATATGTGAGTTTTTTTGTCTTGTATAGTGTTGTGACTTTATGTAGAACCAGGTCCTGGAGAAACGTCGTCTCATTTCACTATGTACTGCACAGCTATAGATGTAGTTGAAATGAAAAAAGCAAAAAAGTAAAAAGCCACTTGACTATTTTCGGATTATCAGAACCCTTAAAAACTACTTTTAAACCATTATGATTTAACGTTAATGATTTAACAGCTCAGTGTTAAATAAAGTCAGTCATTTTATAACATTTGAAACAATAAATCCAACAAAAGACAAATGTGTGCAGCATCATAATTTTATTTTTTATTTTTTTAAAAAGGATTCATACAAAAATCAATACAGAAATCATTCTTTATTAACAAACAAGATTTCGGATTGTCATTAATCAGTAAAGCAGCACGTGGCGTTCCACTCTTCAACACATCTGGAATGAGAACGTTCAAGTTTTAAACCAGGGGCGACTAGTGAGGTTTAACCACCTGGGCGTTTTAACTTGACTGGCACTGGTCCGTAAATAAATCATACGGAGATCTGAACTACGGAGGTATTCCTCAAAATCTAGCTTTGGATGAAACCCAAAACACACGGCTAACATTCCACCACACCTTTAATTCTTCAGTGGAGAAAAATCATGTAAACATGCATCAGATCTCCCGTCAAAAAAAACGTGACCGAGTTTTATATTCTATAAAAAAAGGCACAGGTTTTAAATAAACCAAATCTGACAGGTAAACTCACAGCCTGAAAAGGCCAACGTACAAAAAAAAAAAAAAATCCCACTTAAATCAGAACTGGTTTTTATATGGATACAGTACACGGTTCAAAAAAATAGCCACTATGGATTTGCTAAATATGTTAAATTAATGATAAAGTTCAGCACTCATTTATCACTCATCAGAAGGTCTAAGGCACGAATGCAAACTAGTTAACCAGAGTGTAAACAGACAGTCCCAGATAAAAAGAAAATGCATAGTTAGCAATTAAATAAATATAAAACCCCTTCACCATAAGTAACCCCCTGCTTACAACAGCAGTGGACACAAAACCCTCCCGACACACTTCTCTCACCCTTTAAAGATTATCGTTCTCCATTTCTGGCAACCAGCAACGAGTCAATAATAACGAGTCATCGTGGAACGTGAGCATGTCCAGATATTTATCCAAAAACACAATTTAACACACACACACACACACAAAAAAAAATATATATTAAGTAAGAGGAAGCACTTCAACGATGTGAGATTCGGAACCGCTCCAGTGAATCTCAAATCTCAGTACACGGGTTTTGTAAAACGTAGCATCCGGTTTGTTTTCCGTCACACAATGTCCTCAACCTATCGCAGCTTTCTCCTTCTGAGGTATCCGCCGCGCTGGGCCTTGTTCATGCGCAGGCCCAGGTAGAGGACCAGCTTCATGGGGGCCAGAACTTCGATCACCCAGCCCTGCGGCACACAAAGATAAGAAGGTTAGGGTGAAAACGCGGTCAGTGAAGGTGTAAAACACAGCTGGATGAAAGGTTTCGGCTGTCGCACCATGACGGCGTGAGGGAAGTAGCCGTTGGTCTGGTCTTGCAGTCCCACAGTGGTCAGTTCAGCAGCTACGTAGCGTTCAGGAGTGGGCTTGTCCAGGGTGGGCTTCCTGATCTTTGTCATCTTGGTAGCCACAAAGAAAGGCAGCACACTCTGTTGAAAGGAGGAATTGATGTTATACACTAGTTGTTCATTTGTAAACTACACACTTTTACATTTTTGAAAAGAACACGTCGGTACATTTAAGAGTTTGCACTTTATATTATTTTTATTATTGCCTATGAATTTCTGTACCAGTGTGTTTGTTTCTGACTGCTCTACGGGGATGCAGTACGATTTTTAAATATTGTTGTAGTAAGTCTTACATGCTCACTAAGAATGCATTTATTAGAGAAGTCTGTAATAAACTAATATTTATAAAGTGGCATGGAAATAGTAAATCGACTTATTACAATTTATTAATTTTAAAAACATTTATTTCAGAATAAACTCCAAAAACATTATTATTATTATTATTATTATTATTAATTTTGAAAAACATTGTGCTGCTTTATACATTTAGGGGCCTTTGATAAATAGAAGGTTCCAATAAAACATTTTGCAGTTTTATTACTTTACTGTTTCTTTAATGGATACTTCTTAATAAAAATATTATATTATATAATATATTGACCTGAAACCTTTGCACTATTACGTTGTTTCTTTTTTTATGCATTTAATGCTGGGTCTCTCACCTGGATGATGATCCCTTTGCACTTGTACTCTGCTTGAAGTGCACGTGAGAAGAAGTCCACAAAAGCCTGTAGAAAGATTATTAAAAGACAATTAAAATTCAACCTCAAATAAATAAACTAAAAGACAAAAAATAAAATCAATGATTTCTCAATGCAACAGGTAAATTAAGGCATCGTAACAGTACATTAGTGTATAGTATAGCTTTATTTAGTGATTTTTAAAACAAAATCTGTTTAAGTGAGTGTTATAGCAAATGAAAATGAACACTTAAATATCCAATACTGAATGCTTCAAATAATAAAGGAGGTCTAATATTTCAGCTTTAGCTCTTTTTTTTATGACCACTGATATCTCCGTGAAGTATATTGTGAAGACACTGGCCTTGGTGGAGGAGTAGATGGTCAGGAGTGGGACGGGGAACATGCCACTGGCAGAGGATATATTGAGGATGATGCCCTTAGCTCTGCAACGAAAAAAAGCAAAACTTTATTTCCACTAAATCACATTTGACATTGACATCAAATAAGGTATATTTCCAGCTGTGGAAACCTGAAAGCCGCCGTCACCCACTGTACTTCAAAACACACGTCTAATGATGGTCGCCATGTGTGTTGCCATGGCACCAGCTTTCTCATGCAGTACCCCTGCAGCCGCAGTAGAGTGCTGGGGAGTGCAGAGGGTTGGACCTATTTGTACAAAATTTGCCCAGCTCCGTTATTGGCCCCAGAGTCGCACGTGACTCAGCAGCAGCCAATGGGATCAGTGCATTGTTGCTTTTCAATTTCACACAAAGAGCGTGGGGGGGGCAGGAGGGGAGAAAAACCCTGTTTTTAAAAGCTGCACTGATTTCCTTTTTAGTGACAGCGGCTGTGTTAGGAATTCCAGTGAGATGCTGGAAGATGTTTTTTTATAAGTCGTACGCCAGGACTCACCTTGCCTCCATTCTGGGCAGCACTAGACGAGTCATCTGGAGAGAGAGAAAAAATAAAATTAAACGAGTCCGCACACGCTCCACAATGACTTGAGACAACATTAAAAATCTGAAACACTAATATATCACTCCTGCATTAGAGAGAAAGGGAGGGAGAGAGGGAATGCGTGGGTGGTGAACACGGGGAGCGTTGGTGGAGATCAGCAAAACACAGGGAGAGAGAACAGGTACAACAGTAGGAGGAGTACATCAAAGCGGTCACGTTGCAGTACTTTTTAAAATTTTAAATTTGAATTTTCAAAATTAGGAATTCCGGAACCCTTCACGCGGCCCAATGTGTCGCTCGTGTCTACTTACTTGGCATACTGAGGTGATGTTGACATTGATCATGGTGGTGATGAACTGTAAAAAAGGAAACGAACAGGTGAACATCTGACGACAACCGCTGCTAATAAATTAAGCCCTCTTTTTCGCAGACAAAAATTACTCACGTTTTCCAAATCAGGAATGTGGAGGAAGAATTCAGGGTACGTGTACGAGATTCCCACATTGTTCACTACGAATCGGGAGACAAAAATAGAAAATCAGACGTGCTTGAATATTGAGATTTTGTCTCTTGAATAAGCACGTTTTCGGAATCGCCGCTAGGTGGCGATAAAGCATCAGGAACGAGATGCGAGCTCTAAACGACAAAAAAAAAAAAAAAAAAAAAAACCTCCATCACGATTCCAGGTGAACAAAAAAAAACCTTTCTGAGAGGCCAAATAAAAGAGGTTTCAAAGCAACACTGACAGGGAATCGTGAATGAAAGTTGCGTGCGTGTCGCCTTTCCAACAACTCCGGGGTTTGGGTTATTTATAGAGTGTAACGACGTAAAAGAAACTTACCAAGGACTCCGATCTCCAATCCAGCAAGACCTTTTTCGATTTTAGAATAAATATCAATCTCACTGTAGTCCACCGCAATGGTTTTCGTTTCGACGTTGTACGTGCTTTCTGTAAACGGAGACACAAGAGACTTAATGCAAGGAAACGGTGCAAATCCCCCCCCCCCCCAAATGCTCATTGTTCCAGCTGCAGGCCTAATATTGGCTTTGGAGAACTCTGTCCAAGACCAGGCATCCCTGCTATTGCTGCTGTTCTAAAAATAACTTCTCTGGGACTTTGCCCATTGCACCAAAACACAGATTTCTGGTCAGCAGGGGGCGCTGCGTACCAAAGAAAGGCTGTGAGAGGAACTTCCTACATCTCCCCTCCCCTGCTCTGCTTGTTTGAGGTGCCTGCAGCAATTAGAATTTATTGTCCAAAGGCTCATTTGTCTAAACACTGTTCCAGTGAGTTATGAGAGGAAAATTCCTCTCAGGTCTCGCAGCGAGAAGCGTCCCCCTCTCTTTTTCCAAAATCAAAGGTTTATTTTAAGAACAAGAATGTACATAAATCAGCTCCAAAGATTTTTATTTTTTGGTCAGGGGGGTTGAGGGATACTGCTTTGGGTGACTTCTAACACCCCAAACGGAGGATGATCAATGTAAACGTGAGGTCTCAGAACCAGATTTGGCAAGTTACATTCTGGTTCGTGACTAGCCACAACCTCCTCCCCCTTCCACCCTTCTGTGATGCCAGCACGACTGTGGTACTGGCAGACTGGGATTTTTCCCCTTCCGAGCTCGGCGGCTGCGTTTAAGACGGCTTAAAAGTTGATCATAGTAATATTTTATTCTAATGAAAACAACCGTGGAGCCGAAATGATTCCAGGCAGGGTGTTTGAGTAAAATGGGTGTTTTCGAGAGTTGATCAGGAGCGAGTTAAGAAACTCAGGCAAGGCATTGTTGCTTCATTATGCAGTGCGCACACTGTGGACAAATGAGTGAAAGAAAGCTCCCATTCACAGTCTCACAGCCTGTCAAAAAAAGCAAATAAAAAGGTGAAAAAAGGCATAAGGACCTTAAAACTTTAAATGAAGGGGAGGAAATAATAAAAACTAATAACTAATACATAAAATATCAACTAAATTATATTCAGTAAAAAAAATATATTGTTTTGAACATGCAAACTAACAAACTAAAATTAATAAAATAATTAGCTTTTGAAATTTTAAATACATAAGTGTTATTTGTGCCAAGTATTACCACTACTAACTATACTGGTAACACTATATTATTATAATATTATACTATATTATTATAAAGACAAGCTTGGTTTATAGCATACCATAAGATCAAGCCGAAATTGATTTTACACTGAAAATCTTAAAACAAATGATTGATGGAAACTTGATTTCAGGTGACCGTACAGGAAACAATACTGGCTGTGATCCTTCACATGTCTGATTGGTCTAAAATGGTAGATGTTTGGCCATACAGCATTTAGGGGACCGGTGACGCCCCGAAGGCCCAAACTGAAGAACCTTCATGTTAAGTGTACATCCGAGCAATTATCTAGCGTCTGAAGAATTCACATTTACTGGAACAGGGAAGGCAAACAGTGGTTCAGCCCTATTCTGAGAAGTTTTGTGCATGACCCCTGGAGCTTGGCGTGGACCTTTGACTGTGCACTCCTGCCAGGCTGCATCAGCTCTCCGCCCAGTCAGTGAACCAGGCCCCCGCCCTGCCTCTTAGGCCAGGGCTAAAAATAAACCCGATTTCATTAACATCAGGAGGACTGTCTGTCATTCACAGAGATGAGCACTGTGGTTTGCTAACACACACACACACACACAAGGCCAAATACTGACCGAGAGACTTTGCCACATCGTCAAGCTTCTCCTGGGAACGGCTGATGAGCATCATGGAGAATCCTCGTCGAGCAAGCTGTGAAAGAGAAGATATAGTTCAAATCACCTCATTTATGACCAAGAGAAACTCATTAAAACATCTCATAAAGTGTCACACGTCAGCTTCTATGGCCATTTTCATGGTAAAAACCATACTTTAGTAATAACAAAAACATTTGACTTTTTTTTGTTAAATCTAAAATACGGACAGACTTGATTCCAACTATCAAAAGAATAAAACGTTTTAGAGAGTCGGAAATATTACCATATGGTATTGCACAGACAATGAGCTCTGACAAAGTTGCACGTTTTTGTCAAGATAACAAAAGGTTAATATCCTCTCCTAAGGTTAAGACGTGAAAACAAGCTAGAAGTCGCTTGATCTCAGTGGAGAGAGTAAACTATGTCGATTTTTGAATTCTGAGCACCCCAGCACAGCAACAGTGCGTTTAGAGGCTGGGCTGCGTGTTTGTTTGACCAATGATGAGCGAGGGGAGCGTTTTAGGGGAAACCTGTTTGAAGACAGTAATTGTGTTCACAGATGTGGATTACTCTTTACATTTAACCGTTGCGAAAACGCTAAAGACGAAGCTAAAGGTTAACTTCAGGAGTGAACGGGCCTTTAACTGTACGAGTTATGTGAGGTAACAGGTCTTTTTCCACCAGCAGTCTTCTAGTCACCCTCCTTCTCTTGGCCTCAGAGTGAAACCTCTGTCTTGTGATGAGTCACTGTGCTTTCCGTGGAGCGAAGAGATAAATAAGAAAAGAAACCCTTACCTCCTCCGCATAGGATTTCCCAATCCCATCTGTGGCTCCCGTCACAACTGGAAAAAGGAGAACGAAAAAGACAGGATCAGTGTTTGTGGCAGCTTAATTTCTTTTTAACCAAAATTAAAGTCGTCAAAATGGTATATTTGGGCAAATTTTACTTGGTCCAAGTTCAAATCAAAGCAACCCTACACCTGCCAAACATGCCAAGGGAAGACAAAATTGAAGAAACTAAAATCATGTTAAACTACTACCATTTCAGCTTGATGCATGGTGTTTTAAAGTAGCGATTTATAGGGTGACTTCCCTGAAAAGTGTAAGTACTGAGAATCCCAACCAGGGGTGTGTTTCCCAAAAGTAACTATGGTCACAAGTTATGTCGTTACCAATAGAGTTCAGCGGAAATTACCAACATAGTTATCTAATGATGCTTAGAAGTATTGTTCATTTACGTCAACCTCATTTCACACAGCGGTTCTTTCTTAAAACTACAGTGACGTCACAATACTCTTAGCCTAACATGAAGGCAACAATAAACAAGCCACCTCTTTGTTAACGTCCTCAAAAACTGTAAAGACTCACTTCCTGAGGCATTTTTAAAGCATTTGTTATTTGAGAACCACGACAAGCCCAACATGGCTTTTATATCAGCTTAATTAAAATAAAATAAGTATAATGAAAGCCACGTCTAGGTCGACTCCCTCAAGAAGTCGAAAAACTGTAATTATAGGGCATTTAAAATTGTCATTTTAAAATTGACCAGCAATGCGAGTTAAGGGTGTGGCTATCAGATGGGAGACATGTTCGAAAACAGTCATCTCACTTTCCATTTAGTGACTCTAGTGAGACAGAAATGACACCATTCACATTTACAACTATTCGTTAAAAGCCAATGTTTTTAGTGATCCACCTAGAAAAACCCCCCCAAAAAACACAACACAACAAAGAAGACCTGTAAAGATTGAATTTGCAATTTAACTTCTATAGCACTTCACTTTGACCTAAAAACAGCACGTAGTCTGGACCAGACACACTATAAAATATTACTATTAAAACAAAACAAAAAAAAAACCCATTGCAACACTCAGAGGCATCTCATCTCAATGTCCCACGATGCTCTTGTTTTGCAAAACGTACGCAGAAATACAAAAAGCAAGCATTGAGACAATGCGTGATGGCTGATCAAAGCATGGCATGGGCAGTGGTCATTCGCAAGAACAGGGCTGTGGGGGAGAGCGGGGGGGTTATGACGTCTGTAGAGCACGACAGCACAGGAGGGGTGAGGAGGGATCCTGGGGGCTGCTAAAAATAGAAACCAGAGGGAGAAGGGGGGGTCGGAGGGGGGGAATGGGAGACTGCGCAAAGTCAGATGTGGGTAGAAAGTGAGAGAGCACGACAACGAGAGTGAGAGCACTGGATCGAAAGACGAGGAGGAACAATAGACAAAGTGATTCACAAGCTCTTAAGAATGAATCCTAGTCTGTGCAGCAAGCTAAATTAAAGTAATGATTTATGCCAAAAATAAAAAAATAAAAAGCCATTTACTCACCCTTACATCTGCGTGCATAAAATTAAAATCACCAAAACTATCTGACAGTCAATATTCTTCAAAATATGAAATGTGGGATTCGTATTAACATTGAGCAAGTAAATGACGATATTCATATTTGGGTGAACTATCCACTGGCATCAAGTGGTAAAGAGAAACCCATATTAAAATGGACGTATAAAACCCTAAAAAGGTCACAGACTGTAAGAAGCAGCAAGTCTGCTCTTAGAAGCATACCTCTAAACTAAAGCTTTTAAAAAGCAAAAGACACGCGCATTGCACGTATTTCATGTTTCCCCCAAACTCTGAGGACTTCCAAGCTTAAAGTCAATAGAAGTGGTGTAGCGATTACGTACACCACTTCAAACATGGGGACAAATCCCAGATTTCCATGCAAGGACACAAAGAACGCATGGGCCACGTCATGTGCCATCGCTCCATCACCATAGTCATAACACATTCAAATTTGACAATCAACATATAGATATCGTAGAACTATTCAAGGGGACCATTTTAAATGAACAAGACTAATCATGAACCCACCGCCCCCTATCAAGTCTATCCCACAGCAACAACACCTAAATCCATGACAAACCATGAAGATGCATGCGAGCGCCTACACCATGAAAGCCACCAGTGCTTAATACTTCAGTGAGCGCGAGTATTTTGTTAGCATGAACGTTATTATTAAAAGCACAAAACAAAAGGTATTAAAAATAGGCCCAGAAGAGCCCCCTCTGCAAGCAAGATGGCACGAGCAGTCGTGCTCCGGTACGTTCACGAACAGTACGTTCAGATATACGGAGCCGCACAGGCGCACTGGCCCTCCTCCGACTCAATATTTCAGCGCTAAAAAAAGCAGCCGAGTGAGTAAAAATAGCTGCCTCGTCTGGAACAGCCGCAGCACTTGAATACCAACAAGATGCTGCCCGCTCACCCTCAATCTCTCTCTCTCTCTCTCCCTCTCTCTCTGCATCCCCCAGCAACCCAGCTCATTGTAGAGCCTTCGGGAAAAAAGAAAAAGCTGACCGGTTCTTATGGAACAGGGATTTTATGCTCGAGGCGGAGGACAATCGTGAACGAAAGCAGTGCTTACGGACTCCAAAAAGCATCGGAGGCCAGCATAGAGTAATTAAAAAGCGGGACGGAGGGGGATTCGGCCGTCCACATTCAGACAGCTACTGTATGCAATCTGTCGCATCACTCTCTCTCTCCCTCCATGAATGAACCGTTCCCGTTTTTGGCTCGGTAGCACTGCAGAATGCTAACACCTCCGCCCACTCCCCCCAAAGCAGCATCGCGCTTTAAATAGCACAAGCCAGTCACATGGCCAGCAGGAAAAACTACACACCAGAGCAGTTCAGCACCCAAAATAGCATCTATACTCGGATAAAGGTGGATTGAAGAAGAAGAAGAAGAAGAAGAAGAAGAGGAGGGGGGAAAAAAAAACGATGTGGGGGTGAGAGGGTGCATTATCAGAAATAGCAGCAAAAAGTCACATGCCTGCCAAAAAAAAAAAAAAAAAAAAAAAAGGTGAAAAATCAATAGTTCTCCTCGCAACAGTCTCCTCCTTGCAAAAAAATTAATTAGAACAGAAAAGGGCAGAAATAATTCAAAACATCTAAACATAGAGGTGGTGTATTTTTGGATGCCGGTGCGGAGGTAGATGCTTTTTTTTTTCCTAGCGAGAAAACGCATTGCCGTTAAATTTGTGCAAAAGTAACACCTGTCATGGACGACTGGGGTAAAACTACTGTATGCGATGAGTGGCTTATTCAATACACCAGGAAAAAAAACTATATTGTGCTTAATATTGGCGCATGGTAAAAAAAAATAAATGAATACAAATAAAACCGGATCTATACGGTTAAAATAAATGCACATTTGGTAGAAAATGAATTCAAATATAAGCCAAATGAGATCAAATTAATTGGATTTACATTTGATTTTAGCACATTTTAAGCAAAGAAATGGCATCTAAATGGTTACATTTAGTGCAAATTGTGTCATTTTTTTGTTATTTTTTCTCCTCAAACCAAACAATTACACTATTTGCTCTTTATTCAAAAAAATAAAAATCCAACATACTAGAGGCCTTTCACTTTGTGAAAAAAAAAAATACAAAATTATATTTATCATCATCATTATCATTATTATCATTATTATATAAAGAAAAGTGGCATCTAAAATGTCTTGTGCTGGATATTGGCACACTGCAAAAATAAAACAGAAAATGGGCCCCTAAACAGTTAAAAATGTGCAAATAGTGCCTTCTCTGGGTTTAAACGGAATTAAAAGAGTGGCCAAAGACATCCAATTAAACGTATGCTGCAAGCCGTGCCTCACGATAGCAGGTCGGAATGGGATGTGAATTGTAAGTGTAACGTTAAACGCCAGATGGAAGATTTCCTTTTCCAGGAAATAAATAAATAAATGGTGCAGAGTCGTGACAGAGAAGAGAAAAGGGAGGGTGGGGGCTCGCAGAGGGCGAACAAACAGATTTGGGAGGGGGGAGAGGGGCTCTTAGTGATGGAGACGGAGGGGATGAGCAAGAGATGGAGGATGGAGATAGGCTTAGACAGAGAGAGAGGCGGAGGGGGGTAGCAGTTTTACCCAGCATCCTCGGTTCCAGCACGTGGCAACGAGCGTGTTAGTCACATGAACGGCAGCGTTCCCTTTGAAGCCCCCCACCTCTTCAAAGCCCTCCCTCGTACACAAGAGCCAGTCACACACACACGGTCATCATTCACGGCGCACAAGGGCTCACACATTCACAAGTTGCGCAGTCCGCGTTCACTCTCTCACACGCACCGGGGGGCATACGTTTCATTCACACCGTCCCCTTTTAGCTAGCATGAATGGGCTAACGGTGCTATTCACAAACTCGCGAGGCAACAAAGTTGAGTGTCGGCTGCGTTGTAGCGAGTCCGCACGCCGCCAAGTTTCACGCGGACCCGAGAGAGAGGCCTAGGCCGGGTTTTGAGCAAGAAAAAAAAAAACTCCTCGATCTGAATGTCAAAGCAAGTTTGTGTGACACAATCGCCCCCATCCCCATGAATGACTGCAGCTCTATTACATAACCGTGTGATTCTCAAACACATTTAGTGTTCTAAGGAAGGATGAAGTGAGCCACTGGAGGACAAGAGAGATGGGGAAGGGTGGGTGGGGGGTGATGAAGCTCTAATTCTGGCTTCCTTGCGCTGCTCGGTCAGCATCACAGAGAAAAGGCCAACAGTACACACTGCACCAATCACATAAACTAACAACAAACTCAACCTGCTAGTTGGGGACCAACAATAGCGTAGGTCTCTCAGTGCACACAGAAACACTCGGATGGACTGGAAAAGATAACGGTTTCTTAACGTAACTTATGACACGGGTGTCTCTTCCTCAACATTTAAAGTTAAGTGTAACTGGCATTTCTTGAAAATAAAAAAAATTCTGATAATTAAATTTTTTTCTCAGTTCAGGTGGAGTAATAGGCACAAAAACATTAATGTATACAATTAAGTATTCTGAACCTTACTAGGTTTAAATCATTAAATTAAATGCACAAAAAATTACTTGGTATGGGAAACTTAAGACTAATAATTTTTTTTAAATAAAATAATTTTTTTTTTCTTTTATTTAAAACGGCATAAATGTAATGATGTAAAAGTTTAACGTGCTTAATTGTTGCAATGCCATAATGCAAAATAAATCTTGTCCTAAAATAAACAATGCCTGAGGTGAAATGTAATATTCAGACATGTGTTAATTACCAGAATAATAAACCTCAGAGGCTTAAATGTCAAAAAAAGTGATGTCACTGAATTCATTTAAGGTTTAATAGTTCTATTGTTGGTTAATAGATCAGTGTTTCCTTTTAAAAGAATGCTGGGTTTCCTGCGTAATATGTATAATTTAATAATGCAGAGAGAGAAGCCACATCTGACTAATAACAATGGTCTTAAAACAAAACAAAACAAAAAAAAGCCTGTGTTTCTACTGCTGCAAGAACATCATGCACAATAACTAAACCACTGGCTTTCAACCTTTACCACAGCGCTGCAGTTCCCAAGACAGACAGCAGGGGTCTCCCGTAAGCGACTCAGGCGAGGATTGCCTGGTAACTAGAGGAACACCACAGGGCCTTTCTTCTCGGTTCTTCCTCATACATTCCGCTTTATGACTCACCTTCAAGGTACTGCAAATTCAGCACATTATACCTTGAAAAACAATCTTATGAAGTGACCTCACACCGTCAACATGCAAGTGAACGAGTCTGTAAGATGAAGGAAGGGGGGGAAGGTCGCAAACATGCCAAGGAACCAGCAGTTACATTCATACCGACATGGAAAGAGTTTCGAGATATGGAGACAGACTCTTGCAAAACCTGACAATACCTGTGCTTCAGGATTGGCAGGAAGAGGAACTAGTTTCCCCCCCCTCCCGTCCACTCTTAGTCACCTCCAACCTGCGAGCGATAGCACACGTTAAACTGAACGAGTCTGACTGGAACCCTGCTTTTTTGGTTTCAGGGAGTGGCATTCATCACCTCCATATTTGACATCACACTGACAGAATGTACAAGGCAGAGAGTTCAAAATGTGAAAGGGAGTGGTGGCATCTATGAGCAAAGGGGTGATTCTTGTGAAACCTGCTGGAAAAATGCACAGGTCACATTTCACTCAAGCTTCCTCAAATCTGAGCTGTGATTATACCTGTATTTCATCATTTAGAATTGATTCAAGTTCAAGGGTATGTATGTATGTATACATATATACACACACATACATACATATATACTTGAATCAATTCTAAATGATGAAATACAGGTATAATATATATTTTTTTGACTATATAGGGTTAATACAAGTTCATGTACATGCATTTCAAATTTCATTTGATCATATAGGGTTAATTCAAGGGTGTGTATATATATATTTTTTTTGACTATATAGGGTTAATACAAGGTCATGTACATGCATTTCATCATAGGGTTAATTCAAGTTCAAGGGTATATATATTTGACTATAGGGTTAATTCAAGTTCAAGGGTACATATATTTGACTATATAGGGTTAATTCAAGTTCAAGGGTACATATATTTGACTATATAGGGTTAATACAAGTTCAAGGAGAGATAGATAGATATATATATTCGACCATATAGAGTTAATTTAAGAATGTTTATATATAAATAAAATTAGGAGCACTTTGTATATATGCAAAATTAGAGATCTAAAATACATTTATATTTGGTTTATTCATTAATATCTACCAATATTTGCAACTTTTGTAGTTAATTGGTTCTTAAATGTTGCGTTTATCAATAAATGGCGCTAAATCATAGCCACCTATGGCCTACATTCAGCAGGAAACAACATTCTTCACAGGTGATGTAACTTGCCGTATGAGACATTCTGGTTATCGAACAGTTAACACTGGCTCCAAGAGAACAAATTGTTGCTTTGACTCAATGCAAGTGCGTTTTGCTGGAGTCAAATGAGACACGAACGTTCAACACGTGGAAATAACACAGTCAGTTCAAACATTTCTAACGACCCATATTTTATAAATGAATAACGTTTTGTTTTAAATAAATAAATAAAGCCGTCGCCCTCGCCACAGAAAACACTGCGACCCTCAAAACGCGTTGCACGCGCACTACCCGGACTGACCGCTAGGGGCCCCGAGCAGCGCACCTGCTGCCTAGGCAACATCCGAGGCAGAGAAAGACTATGGCATGATGAGCCGTTTCAAAATCTTTAACGGCGTGATGAGTTTTGAAGTTGAACAGCGTTGAAAGTGCGACTGCGTCAAGAGCGAACCTTTGCGCGCTACCTCGCGGCTTTTGAACATTTACCCAACACACACACGCGCGCGCGCGCGCGCGCAAGTCTCCCCTCACATGCCGCACGTGGTATGGACCCGCATTATAATTAAGATTGGCGTTTTAAACTGCGTCATGTTGCCAAAACCAACCTCAGTGCCCCGGTGAGGGAAACGAAGCGGACAGCGCCGGCCAAAAAGACGCGTACTTGAAGACCAAGCCGCATTTTACCCACGAAGAGACGTGGAAAAAAAAAGCGCGTTTGTCGGGACGCGCGCTGGCAAGCGCAGCCGGGAAACTGGATAACTGGGTCAGGCCGGGCACATGCGATTCAGGAAAAACTTGAAATGCGAAAAATGATAAACAGCCGGGGGAGGGAAAAAAAGGCTGTGTAAAAGATTATAACGTCAATAAAACATGATGCTTCTGAAATTAGATACAAGGTTTGGGACTGATTTATAACTATAAACTTTAATCCACTCAGTCTATTTTCATGTATTTGCCTGAATATATCGCACTGAAAAGCGTAAGGGTGAAATACCTGAATGACTCAGAGTGACATGCTATCTGCGCATAATATATGAATGTATGGCGCAATCAGTCAACCTGAGACACACGTCGCCTCCATTGACCATACGCATAAAATACTAATGCCTCAATTAGTCTGCTTGATCTTGACGATTACAGATGCGCGTGAGGGGAAATAAACACCCCCCTCCTGGCAAACGCTGACAAAAAGGTGCTCGATTGCATCTGCTGCGCAAAAAGTTGAAAATATTAGCCCCCCCCCCCCTCTCTAAATCCATGAAGTTCATCGTTATTTAGTTTAAGGCTGCGCCAAATGCGCACTACATTCATCCCACCCATGTCCTGCCAGCACAAGCCCTCGCTCCCGAAGCGTGTCGTTCAACTTACCTGCCCATTTCCCCAATTTGGGAGAGAGTAAATCCCCGTTTCCCAGCACCCATATCCTAAAGCCAGTGATGATCTTGTACAGCAGCCACAGCGCCAGCGAGGCCGTGGTAAGTGCACCGACCCAGAAGAGCGCTCTCTCGGCAGGCTGTAGCGTCTCCACCACGTTAAACGACTCCATGTCTACGGCTGGCTGTGCGTGGTGAATGACCTGCAAAATGTGTCGTTATGCACTGCTTTAGAGCTTCAATGTGTGCGCCCCTTTATAAGCAGGTTGTGGCATCACACCCCTACAACTCCTCTAACATACTAGTCTATCCAGATTTAAGCGCACACCTCCCACATACTCCGTCGCCGCCCATGCGAGCCCACGTCCGTTGTTGATTGGCCGAAACTCGCGTCCGTCAACCGCGACTTACCGTTGATTGGCTATTGGGCGCGTCGATCACACAGAGCCCATTCTCATTCATTCGGTTGCCCGTTTCAGCGGGGCGGGCCGAAAACTCTTCTGAGTGAGAAGCGATTGGACAAACATTACGGTAACCTCCATTCAAATAATGTCATTGGTTGTGATTCAGAACTGGTTTTTCTGTTTCAGTCAGGGTTACGAAACCTCCAAACCCACGCTTCCAACGATCACCCCCCACACTATTTTATGAATGAAGTTTGTTGCTCATTGGACGTAAGGGCTCCTGTTGTCCCGCCCCTTCTGAGCAGTCAGTAAGAGTCTATTTGTCGACACGAACGCCAGTCACTTTCATTCACCAGCGCTGTCACACCAATGAGTCATACTTCGGATAAAAAAAAGATAGGCAAGCTTATTTGCTGCATTCTAGCTCGATGGGCACACGTATGACTCAATTCTCAATTTTTCCGACCATGTTTGCATTTCCAAAAGCACATAAAACCTTCGTGAATGAGGGACAACCATGTGGACGTGCATTGCGCTTGTTTTCACATTGTAAAAAAATTCATGTAGTTTGAATATTGTAAAGACATCCCATTTATAAAGGTGTAGCTGTAAATACATACACAGATACGTGCTAAGGCATACGTTTAGCTATACATCGATGGAAACAAAACCAAGCAGAAGCAGAAATTGCATGATATTTATTAACCTTGTATCATACGGCACAGGGTTTTGTGTGTGTAGTTCTTTTTTATGGGGATTAGATCAGTCACTGAAAATAATGCGAACAAAGCAATTGAGCATTATAAAATAATGTAACACGTAAGCACCGATAATAATCAACTAGATCAATGTAGTAACAAGAGATACGTGACTGGATGTGAAGGAAATTAATATTTTACACCGTGAATACCGTATAAACTAAGTTATGATAAATTGAAAATCTTTATTTTGGCAAACTCTGCTTATTTTATCATGCAGACAGGCTTATTATTTCTATTCATTCAAACGGTGCGCATCCTGCACATGGAACTACAAATACCAAGCGGCGCTGCGCCGAAACATCGCGAGAACTCTCGGGCGCGAGTAACGCGGAAGAGGGGATGGTTATGTAAACACATAGGCACGTAGTAGTCGTGCAGCTGAGCAACTTGTAAAAATACAGCGTGAACTGTTGTGAAACACGTTTTTAATCGACTCGCACACGCAGACATGTATGAAAGCGACACGCGAGTGTTGTGAGCGGCGAAACTCGCGGGTGTTTCGCTCTTGGCTCGCGCCTAGCTTGTCAGTTTGACATTCAGTCAGAGCAGCACACATACTGGATCACTCCAACACATCCATGTCCACTGTCGCCATTCGCTTCACTCACGACCCGAAACTAAACCTAAAATATGAGCCCACCGATACGTTAACAATTCAAGGAACGCATGCAACGTGTAAACCACACGCTGTTTAGTAGAAAAACGAATTGGTGTCATCACGAAAAACATTTAATTATCTGTATTTTTAATTGTAAGATACTCTCACCGTGGAAGCCCTTTTTCTCTACGTGTTGCCCCCTCACGCTACTTTTTTTTGCATCCGAAAAGCTCTTTGCAAACAGAAAACGTTTTCAACATGTCACAGAATACAGTCACATTATTTTCCAGATATCCCCACACTTAAAACAGACAAATAAGCAATCAGACTCTAAAATAACTCCAAACAGTTTTATTTTCTCTGACATGGGATAATGGATACAGAGAGCAAAGCAGTTTGATTACAAAATACGTGATTCATCACGTTGTCACGTGAACTCCAGCTTTTAGATTTTGCAGGACAATCACCCCATATATCACTCAGATCACTTGTACAGCTTGTTTCATGTGCAGATAAATAGCTAAACAATTACACAGTGTCCAGCATATTTGTCTATACAGTAAAGGCACTATACAGAAATGACATTCAAATAGCCTACACAGGAGTGCAGAACTCACACGTTACGTCCTTACGTTTTGCACACTGTAGCAACACCACACTTCACTCATTTTAGTCGATTCATCTCACACTTAGGTTTGTGTGACAAACAATAACAAGAAAGCATAAACATATTGCACTTATAAAGCAATGTAAAGAAAATACACGTAAAGCACAATTAATCCAACAGTGCACTGACACTTTTTTTTTTTTTGCATTATTATACTACAAAATACTACTTTAAAAAAACGATGCGAATTGTAGATATTTTACTTAAATATATTTTGCGTAGAAAAAACTTAAAACACACACACTTTTCGACATCAAACACACACTATCTCTCTCTCTTTCACACACGTTTCCTCTCACGTAGCACATACACTCCAGTTTTCAGTCCTCGACGCTCACTGATCCACCACAGACATCTCGAGAACAATAATCTCGACGCCAATAATCTTTATTCTTTAATTGAAGCATATTTACATCTCCCCCTTTTTCGCGCCACCCAGCCCCACCTTTGACCCTTTGGCAATTCTACCAACTCCCCTTTCACACTGACTGTGCTCAAAAGGCCCCCCCGAGCGCTAGTTATCAAACCTTACGAGCACGTATGCGATATAATAAACTCATGTGGCTGAAGCACGTGTAAAAACAGCGCACCTCTAGTCCCAAACTCAGCTGGGCCGTGTGAGTGACAGCACATGCAGCGGACAGCGGGCGCCTGGCACCTCGAACTCTTGTCTGCAGCTTCATATAACGCTTTAAACAAACCACTGGCATCTAACAGACACCTAACCCTCGCGATTATAAAGCGCCACCGGCTCAAAACCCCGCGCCTGTAATTTTCCCACACGTCCACAGACGCAGACGTCGTTCACGTCCGCCGCACGCGCACGTTCTTATTACCGCAGTCACAACAAATCCACCGCAAACTACATATAGGCTGTTGTTTAATTACAACAAATGCGATTAAATCAGCCCTCGCGTCTTCTGGAGTTAAAACAGCACAACTCAACACGGGCGCTCACGTGCTTCTCCTCTCCACGCAGCCTCTCTCATTCAGGAGAATAATTACTACAAATGTATCTATCCACGGTTTTGTGGGCAAGTGGGGATTTTTTTAATGCTGAACTGGGTACTGCTTTATTTTCGTATCCCCTTGCGTCCCGCAGCTCGCGCGTCCCGGACGTTACAGGCGTCTGTACGTTACGGCGAGACGGAAGCTCAGCTTATTTATTAATTCTCAAGTAGTTCACAGGCAAATATTGCAAATACCTGACGGAGTTATGTTGGTCCTACAAAGTAATCAACTTGCTGAATATCCATTCTCAGGTGTAAAGCAGTCTAAGGGACGTTGGCTTGACGTTGATCTTCTGTGCAGGATACGAGGTAAAGCGTTCCCAGATTTTCCCAGATTTTCATCCTATGGAGGGAAGAAATAAAGCACGTTTTAGTATTTTTTAAAAGAGAGTATTCTCTCAATCATGCATCGTTTATGCATCACCTAAAAAAAAAAATGAATAGCATTATATTGCACTAAAATACAATTTTAACACAGCTTTTAACACAGCTACTGCTTGTTCATCAAATATTATTTTATCCAACAGTTTATAGCATGCTGATAACCTGAAAATTCATATTTTTCTCTCTATAACATATATCGAGAGGCGCATACATAAACTGTCAGCTTTCATGTCTGTATCATATCCACTTTCATCCTGGTTCATCTCATGGATTTTATTAAATTTCAAACAGCCTTTTCATATTAATCACATCTGTACAAATACCAGTGAAATAAAACAGTCTGCGTTAGTCCCTTTCTTAAACCTCTGCAATACATAATTTGTCGAAATGAATATATTTCGAAGCAAAACTGCTGTGAACAACTAAAGTCAAGTAAATATGTATTTTGGATTAAAACTATAATGTTTGAAAATTATTCATCGTATTATTGATTGTATTTAATAAAAGAAGCTTACATGTAGCAGGTTTGCTTGTAAAGTACGTACGTCTGCTTATGAAACACTTAAAATATAGGATGTGCGTCAAATAAATTTACAAAACTGTACAAATTGAATTTGAAATATGAAATGTAATAAATATAAATGTAATTAAATGATACTGTACTTTAATGACTACATGTCTTGTGCTCGTCTGGCCTGCCGTCTCTTTCTCAAAGCTCAGGCATACGTTTCACCTCTCGGCCATGTGCTCACTAAAATACACAAACATCCAGCTCGCTACATGTGCGCAAACAATCAGATACAAGCATTCTGTGCATATTTACACACACACACTCACACACACACACTCGCATTTATTTTATACACTCATATATGCATGCATTCACGCACAAGCGGTTTTAGGGCCTCGAAACAATCCCATAAAGCCTTACAACACAAACACACGTATCCATGTGCGCTCTTCTAGGTACGCAAATAAACTCACACACTTATGTTGAAAATTGAAATTGAAAACACACACACACACACACACTCACATGTACATTCGTATTCACATGAAACATTTTGCACACACACATAAAGGCCTTGCGGTAGTACTGCAAAGCTTTCTGATATAGACTCACATGCACTTTTTGTTGTACACAACTTCTCTCTCTCACACACACACACGCACGCACCGTCTGTAAAAATGGCCAAAATGAACATGCTTTACACTCGTTATCTAACACACACACATTCTTACCTATACACACATATCTGCGAACGATTTTGAACGTACAAACACACACACACACAGACACACACATTTAAATAAGTATTCTGACACATAAACATAACCGTGCATTAATACACACAGACTCACACGCAATCATTTTGCCTCTCATACTCTTGAGGTTTTACACAATGTATATCCATAAATGTGTATGAGATATTTGCCATGCACATTACTGTATTAACATGATGAATTCTTAAATACTTACACACTCACATTCCTTTTGCGTTTTTTGGCGCACACATCACTTTACCATGGAATATCTGCACACACACACACACACACACACATACACACAAACACGCCTCGACGTACGCACACAGTTATGCATAGTTTTAACCCGCACATCCTGTTTTACAAAGACACTAATACGAACACACACATTTCTTATGCTCTCTTGCCGACACACAATCACACACTCCATATCCCACTGTATTCTGGTGAAACACACACATCTGCCTTTGCATTCTCTGACAGACGCACACGTGCACACGCAAGACACCTAACACCACAAGCCAAAAAACATTCTGACACTTGCACACACATTGGCAGTGCATTTTGTGTGGTTATAAAAACATATTACACAAGCAACACATATCACAGTTATATGTAGGCACTTTATACACACACACACAAACACACACATCTGGCCAAAAATGTGCTCATGACAGTCTTAAAAACAACGTCACTATGGTCAAATGTGTTTCCTGAGACCCTACACACTTCTCTCAGTACATATATATTAGTTAAGGGCTAAAATATATACTACAGTTAAGTATCAATATCAAATCAAACAGAGTGATAGAAATAAGCTTCACTATATATATATATATATATATATATATATATATATATATATATATATATATATATATATAATTCTAGTGCATCAACTACTACTACTGTCTAAGGTTAGGTGCTTGTACCTCTAATGTGGTTTTATGTCATTCTGCTGGTTCCACAGTCATATACAAACAAAAAAGAAAAAGATCAAAAACAGGGCACACGACTCACACAACCCTCGAAAAACTCATAGAACTGCTTAAAATGTGCTTTAAAGTCTAGGGTGAAACTGATTGACCATGCTGATTAGTTCACTGGTTTCTACCAGTAGTTTCTACTACGTTGTTCGTCTTATAATAGGGGTTTTTGCATTACTGATGAAAAACAGACACATTTTGGATAAAATTCATACTAACTAAGCATTTTAAGGTCAGTTTAGTTGATGTATCATTAAAAAACGTGAAATACCAAATTCATACAGATACACAGGTAAATATCTATTGCTTTACATTGTATTATTTGTACTTAATTTGTTCAGCTAACATTTTCGTGCATTGCCTTTGTTTTTTGATACTGGATTGCTGGTTTGAATAGTTTGAGGAAACAGATTAATATATTTAAATGTTTAGCTGTGTAAAAAAAAGACTATCTGTATTAAATATATATATATATATATATATATATATATATATATATATATATATATATATATATATATATAATACAATACTGTAATAATATAATAAGTACTTCCCCTCTGTACGTCGTGGTCTTTTTATTTGTCGTTGGAGCCTGTACTTTCCTCACGTCACTATCAGATCTGACCTATATCATTTTTATCGTTTTTTTTAACATTATATACATTATCAGCAACCGTTAAAAACCTTTTTTTTCTTTAAACGCATCTAGTAAGGATAATTTCTCCTTTGGAAGACGTTTCAATCGAAGCAGACGACGCAAGCATGCAAAGACACGAGCGCCGAAGGTTTTGCTTACATACTCTCTTGACAAAAAGAGCAATTTTTACAATTTCAAAGGTGTTTTTATGACGTAAGGTCAAAAAACGGCGTCTTTTCTTATCATTCATTGTGTCTTGCTCAGTGAAATGACTTTATTGTTCTGAATTAGCGTTTTTAGGACTGATTCACATTTGCAAATTCATTTCTTTGTTACACGTTTGATCAGTCCAGATTTGCGGGTCACGAGTTTCACCCATGAGCAAAGCCTAAGGTGTGAATGGATGTCACTGGACAGAAAGTGCATTTTTCACTGCAACTCATTCGAGCGGCGGACACTCCCTGTAGATGTTTTTGGGTCTAAATAGGTGTCGGCTGATACCTTGTTTATTGGTAAACCCCTTCTTTTCCCTCTTTTCTTTTCTTCCACCATCGTCGGCCGTTCTTCCCCTTCCGTGAGGAGCACAGTCAGTTCAGCTTCGTCTCACTTCTGCACAGACTTCCAGTCATCAGCAGATTTTCTACAAACAAAAGACACAAACAATTACCAAGAAACCCTAAAAAACATCTATAAATGCAGCCAAACCCCGACACACACACACACACACACACACACAGCATCTACAATCTTGCTTTGTGCTAAAATTGTTAATAAAAAAATACATAAATAGTGCTTGCATTTAATACTAAATAATTACTATGTTGTGTTGTTTTAACTGATTATATTATCATTTATCATTTTAGATTGTTCTGTATGTACACGGATGTGTCCTATCAAAAAACCAAAAATCTTCATTCATAGTACATTCCTACACACACACTTTCACAGTATTAAATGAAATACTAACAGCAGTTTCATCACAGTAAGTTATTTTTAAAAAGAGCCTCCTTTTAAAAGACGTAAGCTTGTTTTTTTTACAAACAGCATTTTTTTCGTTGCCATTTAGTGACGTTTAGGTAGCCGAAAACTTAACTGGGTGTATGTATATACAAACATGATCTGTAGCACATTAATGCCGAGTGAATGCGTGAACGGGTTTTTCTGCGGCAGTGAGGTCATGCCATGTTCACATGACGGGACCACCCTCTTAGGAACAAGCAGACACTCCCCTTCCCTAAAAATTCCGCCCGGAACTGACTCATCCCTCACACCTTCCCTGACTCATCCATGTATGGATAGAGGGAATGTGAGAAAAGAGGGAAAGAAGTGACGGGGGGGCCGCATATGCAAATGTTTGTCCACGCCATTTGTTGTTACGGGAGGTTAATGTTGGCATCCTGTTCCTGTGGACCGATTAAACTTTAAAATGCACGTCATGCCATTTTGCAAACAATTTAGGAAAGAATGAGGTGAATAGGCTTTAAATGTTATTTGGTGTGTCATAATGAAATGTGAGGAGGTTAAAAAACATGCGTTTGACACAACATGTCCTCCTCGGACTAAAAAAGAAGAAGCTGAGAGAGACCAGAGGAGATGAGACGGGGAAAAAAGGGTGAAAAAGCAATAAAAATGTGTTTAATAACCGCAGCATCAGATTTATTTTATTTTTCATCATAACAGAATGGAAGTCATAAATAATTCGTTTGTGAGGCTTTTCAGTTTAATTTAGATGGTGGTTATTAATAGTTTAACACAAATTACTGGTTAGATAAAACAGACAATTTAAAAAAAAAAAAAAAAACAATATTTGTTGAGTTAAATCTTACATTGAAAAAAAAGGTTTTCTTGGAGACGTGTATCTTTAAAAAGCTAAAAGTGACCAGGTGGGAGAATCGGGTGACGTCTTTTCCTCACCCAGTTAATCAATAAAGGAACCCATGGCTAATTAAAAAAAAAAAAAACAACAAAAAAACCCCCCAAAACATAATGTCGTCAATAACTGTGTGTGTTTGGAATTAATATATAAAAAGCATAGACATATAAAACACACACGGTATTGCCATAACTGACGTCTCTCTCTGAGAAAAAAAGTACCTACGTCTCGTGCTGTAGACTACAGGTAGAATATATATATGATAGTTCTAACATCTCATATATTTATATATATATAAATATATGAGATATTAGAACTATAATATTGAATTTGATAAGTGTTTAAATCTGCAATTTAAATAAACTGTTAAATGAAAATAGCCCATCATAGCCGATGTTGCAGTCCATCTCTAGCTTCACTTCAAAATTGTGTATATTGCCTGTTAAATATGACATATATACAGAAAATGTACAAAATAGTATTTATGTTTTTACAGTATAGTCATCTGGAACTATTCTTTTCAAAATCTGCATTAAAATGCTTTGTTTCAGGTTGTTTGGCAGCGTCTGAACGTCATGTAGTGAATTTTTTTCTAGGAGGTTTAAAGTGTTTAAAGACAATATCAGACAATACTGTGACATTCATTTTTAAAAGATAAAAGAAAGAATGAAAGAAAGACAGGCAGAGAAAAAAAGCTTGGCTAATTTTATCTTCGAGGGTCTGTGGTTTCGTCCAGCCTGTGTTAATACCTGCCCCTTACTTTGTCGGTGATAAATATTTTTACGATCCATTCATATATGTATGTTTTTTCAGTTTAAAGACAGTTATCTAAAATAATAATTACTGCACATTATTCTAAACTATAACCTGCAATGAGCAAAGCTGTTAACACGCTGCTGAAAGTCACACACAAAGATCTTTAGCTCCATGAAAAAAATAAAACGGTTGATGAGCAAACGCATACATCACTTTTTCAACACACACGGCTTCATTTTGTTCAGATTTTGCAGCTTATTTAACTTCAGTGGTCATTTCGCTTAAAACTAAGGCAATGCAAGTCTGTAATACACGTATCAGCATGCAACGAGAGCCGAAACCTACACAAAAACTCCCCAAAATACTAAGGCCTTCCGTTGCACTTAAAACCCACTGAAATATATCTTTATTTTAAAACTATCTGCATATGCATGCAGCTATGAAACCGTTGCGTGCGTGTACGAGTTTATGCACGTACACTCATACTTGTGAGAATGTATTTGCATTCTAGCTAACCGTGCAATAAATATCAAGGTGCATTAAGAATAAACAGACAACACGTGAACCAGAGCAGTGATACTGTTCACCACAGAAGAAAAAAACATGCTGCATTGTCCCTAACAAGCAATACCAATAGAAATCTTTATAAGCTTTTCTATGAAAACTTTTCTATGAAAAAGAAAGACTTTTAAATGACCGTGTCACACTATATGGCGCTCCACTAACTTTCAGATCGTTTAACCGTATAAACTGCTTCCGGGGCACTTAAGACGTTACACGGGCCTAAACCCGACAAAGAAACCCCTAAGACGGCTAACACCTTGAGTGAGCTCCAAAAAAAGTGTCCCTGCCGCAGTTTCAAACACTTAATGGCAAACTATGACACAAACGGAGGCCACTCTCGCCGAGACGGAACGGGTGAACTTACGGGGACTGTGACGTCACGAGCCACCCCGTTTGGGAACGTTCTGTGATTCGATTCCGAGCCGTTCCTTTCTCCCTCCGTTCCTGACACGACGGGCGCCTGGGGTTTCGTCCCGCCCTGTGCGCAAACACAAGAACACAAAGTTGTGCATAAACAGCAAGCGGGAGCGATTAAAACTCACAGTTTGGGGGCAGTTCGACGCCTTCCGGAACACGTAAAGGGCTTTTTTGTGTGTGTGGTGAACAGTGAAGTTGGAAAAAAAAAAAAAAGTTGGATAATGGGGCGAAAGACGAACGAGAGAAAGGGCGGCCTTTTGCAGCTACATCGCGCCAAGTCTGTCCGCGCAAAAACGCGCTTTTCAAAAAAAGTTTGGATACGCGGAGCGCGCGGCGCGCACCAGAAAAGCGTTGTTAAAAAGACAAACGTCAATAAAAACTTTTTGGTCTGTAAACTTCGAAACTTAACAGTAAACTCTAGCTTGATTTCCAAGTTTCGTGCAAGCCCCTCGCGCGGGGAACTCTGAAATCTGGTGAAATCGAGCAGAAATGACAGAAGCTGTGAATTAACAGACACAAGCGTGCAGTTTAAGCTAAATAAAGAAAGCCCTTTCACGATGCACGTATGGCGCAGGGGCTCCTTCCTGATGCTGTTTGTGCAGTATTATCATATTTGTAACCCCCATTTAATCAGGGAATCTTGCAGTAAAATATGATATAATGATTTAAGTTTATTAAGCCAATTTTTCATCCGGGCACCTGTAAATCAACCTTCCGTCTCCGCCTGCCTCTTCCGAGTGAGCATCAAGCGAATCACTTTTATAAAGTCGAAACGAACGCTTACATTACTGCCTTTTACACTACAGCTATCAGCAAAGAGCGTTTTTACTATAAGGGTTTTGCAAAGTTTCATTATAACCTCGAACTGATTTTTTTATAAAGTATGAATAACTAGGCTATACGTGATATGCAAAACTCCTTGAAGTTAAACTTTCCTTCTTTTTAAAGGATATGTTTATCGGAACACATAGTGTGCTGCTAAAAATATAACATTATTCCCTTTTTTTTTACAGTTAGCAAAAAAGGTAAGGGACAAAATGATCAAATAAGCGCCCTCCCCACCCACCAGCGCAAAGTTTTCTGATTTTTCTCAACCAGTGTCAGGAAGACCTCTTCTCCACGTCGTTTTTAATTGCTCTAATTTTATAACCATATAATCAAAGGCAATGCATCTTTCTTATAATGCAATAACGTGCGAGGCAACGCGAAATTAATGTTAGTCTGACCTGAAGGAATTTAGGGTTGTCGTCACTAAGGGACTTTGGAGCCTTTCCCAAATACTGTAGCCTATAATGGGGGCATTTGTATTTGCACTTTCTCTCGCATGTAGGCCAGGGGACAGGTGAGTGTCACCGAAAACGGGAAATGACTTATGAGGTACTTGGGGGACCTGCCTTGAAGATGGCAGTGACACGGATCACGTCACTTCTGAGATGCTGAGAATTTCTCAATGGACTGCATCTGCGTGGCGTGAAAACTTTATCACCCGATGTGTCTGCATGTTATATCCTGGGTGTGCGTAGGTGTGTCATATTTCATCGAGGTGTCATATTTCCAAAATACCGTGTGTGTGTGTGTGTGTGTGTGTGTGTGTGTGTGTGTGTGTGTGTGTGTGTGTGTGTGTGTGTGTAAAAAGAGGGAGAGAAAAGAAATAAAAGAAAAGCAACCGAGGAGGTTGGGTGAAACCTTGTTGTCTTTGGGCACCTACGGTGACGTGTTCTTCTTACACACACACACACTCTCTCACACACACACACACACTGGTACTCTGTCAATGGGCTGATATTTTAATTTTAAACCTGTGTAGAACTATAACTGCGTCCGGCAGGGTTATACAGCTTATATGTTATTGCGAACAGGGTGGGGTCATTTCAACATTGTTTGGCTTCTAAGTGAATAGCACACTAACGAGATGCCCCCTCTCTCTCTCTCTCTCTCTCTCTCTCCTCGAATGGACCACTGTGTTTTCCCACGTGCAAACTGGGAGGCTCGTTGGTGGAACTGTGGTTTTGTTTGGGTGACTTTTTGTAATCGTATTAACGAGAGCAAATATTCTGGCAATGGAGACGCCAGATAACTCTCGACAGGGAGGGATCTTAGACTTTGGGGACGTAAGTGGGAGAGAAGTTCGGCTTTACATTTGAGCCGCAATACAGTAATGACATATTTTTGAAAAAAAAAAAAAAATTATAATAATAAAATAAATAAAAAAAACAGTGCAAAAAAAAATAAATAAATACAGTAATAATAATATCAATAATAATAACAATAATAATGCAAGCATTTAATCCACGCAGCGTACGGAGCATCAATCGGTGAATGCGCCTTCCGCAAATGCTTTTTGGGGTAAGGGCTTCCCAGCTAGATACTTATGAACAGCAAGCCCAGACCGCAAAAAGATTCGCGAAAGACAAATCGCAGTCTGAAGTCCGTGACATCAAACAGTGACATCCAGGTGGCTCGTGCATGGCTCTCGTTTCCCAATCCTATTGTGTCCAGACATCGGGAAAAGCGAGACCGCGTAGCCCTTTTCCGTGGCTGAACTGTATCCAACTCATTCACATTCTACGAGCATGGGAAGCTTTGAGAGCAGCCAGCATCCAAATGCCTGTATTCTGCGTGCGAGCGCTGTCCGCGGTGCTGAACGCACTCCTTCCCAGTAGTTCATTCTCGCTGGCTTTTCTGCTCGCTCGTGTCTACCGACGCGCGCTGCGATTAATGCATCTAAACAAAGACGCGCGTATGACGGAGCGAGCGCTGAGCTCGTTTCTTTTCGCCTCGCCGTGTTGTTGCTACTATGAAATACATCCTCTGGTTCGCGATGCCGGAGAACTGAGCAGACGAAGCGCTCTTGGTGAGGAGAGAGCAGTCTGTAATCTGCTCGCAATAAATAGAGAGCAGCGAGAGATCTTATTGGCGCAAACAAAAAATCGTCATCCACCAATCGGTTTCTTGCTCATATAGGGACCCCCCTTTTTGAAAAAAAAAAAAAGACAGAAAGGGGAAACCAAATTGTATCCTAGTTGGCGCAAGTGACCAGAAATATTCCGTGTAAGACAATAACATTAATTTTTTTTTTTATCCTGTTCTGTTTTGAAGCCGAATTCGTTCGCCGTGTCACGTTTCTAAACGGGTTGCTACGTCTCTCGCGCATCGCGTCGGGGCGGCGTGCGTCCGCGTCCGCAAGTACATCGTCATGTATCCATTCAAAACAGACGTTGGGGTCGTTTTCGAAACGACTAGCGTTTTGGGGGGCGTCGGGGTCTAACGTGCGCGTAAAACAAAGCAGCACATCGCCAGCACGACGACAACAACATGACAGGCTTCTGAGGCAATTTCATTGCATGACCACAGAGAGTTCACTGGCTGATACCACTCAGTGAGGACACGGGGGTCTCTAAACTATCAGCAGAACATAACAAATTCTATACATTACAGTTGCATCATCGCCTGCAGGCACAACAAACAAAACAATGGTGCGTTACTAAGCGATTGGCATCGGGAGAACGTTACATAAATGGTCCACATCCAACTTTACAACAACAACAACAACATTTTATGCAAATGCATCAACAGCCGTTGATTTCTCGCAACGTGAGGGACACAGATTAATAATGGCATGACAACACAGCAAAAGTGGGATCCCTCTGGCGCGTATTTTGGCCACAAACTCAACCCAGCTGCGGAATGCGACTTCGTTTCACTTACCCGTGAAGTTCTTTTCTTGCATCCACGCGATAATTTGTCAAAATTGTTAAAGGGTGGCTCTTCTTGGAACTATGCAAGAAACTATACGAAGTGGGAGGGTCACGATCTATATCTGGACACCCCCCCCCTCCCTCCCTCACCCCCTCCACCCCACCACCCAGTCTAAATTCATCCCGAACCAAGATCCCCCTCCCTCCCTTCCCTTAATCACTGATATTCTTCTTGCGCCTTCGTGGTGCAAGGGGAGGTTGAGGTGGCTAGGCAAAAGAGATATGGCTTGAGACGTAACAGGTGTAAAAAGAAAAAAAAAAGAGAGAAAAAAAAAAATCAAGCCCAGATCCCACCATTATGAGGATTTTATTTGGTGGTCGCATCATTTGCGGACGTCTCCAGTCAGTCACGATTCTCCCCCTTCTGTCTGCACCGCACAGCGACTGCATCTCCTGACGCAGCCAACGCGCACATATTACTCACTATAGCAGTCACGACTCGGATAAAACCGCGTTTCCACTCAATTTACATCGCCAGCTTTGACTTAAGAAGACCTTGCTATGTCTGGGGATAGGTGTATAGAGAGCCACAGTGTCTTTGAAAAGGTCAAGGTAATGAGTTTTTTTCCTGCAAAGATCCGCGGTCATTCCTGGACTCACTACTCCGGCATGCACGCTTTTAAGTATTTAACGCGAGCTCCCGTGTAAAATTCGCTTTTGAACACGCGCACATGACCGTTCAAAGCCTTTGGAAGATTTCCGAACACCGCCGTCCGCGAGCGCTTAAGGCACTTAAAGCGCGCCGCGGGGTCGAAATCACAAGATTTATTAGGAGATGCTTTGATTAAAACAACGCTGGCGATCGCGGCGCGATTGTTTCGCGCAACTGCACGAACGCGTTAGGTTTGGCGCGAGACCAGCGTTATAGTCCACAGCGATAGAAAACAGTCGATTGCAGTACTGTATAATGAAAATGACGTGGGCGGAAGAGTAATCCGTGTGAATCCGCCTATAGCTACACAGTCTCGAGCACATCTGATGGAAGTGTTCAAACGACGCACGCGGGAACATTGCACAAAAAAAAAAAAAAAAAAAAAAACTTAAGATGCGTTTTGAGAACGTGTGCCGAGTGGCATCCCTTTCACGGGTGATGGCCAAAATAGGGCTGACCATTTAAGGGCGATTTTGGATGCACGGAACCCCTTGACGCCACACCAGGGCTTCCCTCGTCGGCTGTTGCTGGTGATTTTCCTTTTGGCGCGGCGTCTTCCACCTATATTTATTAGCCTATTTTCCTCTCCGCATATTTCGAGAGATACGTCCCCTCGCTCTTCTAGTGTTATCGCTTTCCATTCACACTTTCTCGGCTGTAGCGAAGAGGCAAAAAAAAAAAAAAAAAAACTCAACAGCGCCGTCAGACAAAGGAGTTTGGATTTGGATTTCACTTATTTACCATTCGCGAGATTCCTGGTCTGAAGAGAGAGTGGTTTATTTCATTTTTAACAAGTGGGTGAAAACAACAGGGCACCTGTTTGAGAAGCGCACGCAGTGCGCGTGAGACAAATGGACGGCGTTCGGTGGAGAGAATGGCACGTTACTCAACGCATGCAGGAAAATCGTGCAGGAAATCAAATAAACATGTCAAGGAACCAAAGAAATCGTCGCGGATGTGTACTTACCAGTGCGGGAAGCCCTGGCTGAAAGCAGGGAAAACACAGACATGAGTACAAAACCATCATACGTGACCAAAAACAAGAAGCGAGACCAAAATCAAACACTGCCCTTGATTCATATCTATCCTCAGCAACACGTCCAAGTTTTCTCAGAATCGCGGTCCCTTTTTATACAAGTGATACCCTCTGCCTATTTCTGGACCACGATCAAACACTGATGCTATTTTTAGCGCCCAGTAAGAAAAAAAACACTCACAAAGACATCGCTCAGGAGCGTTACGTGGAGTGCATGTAATGTACATTAATTTTGCCTCTCCAACTCCATGCGAGGGCTCCGACTCGCCTCCGATGCATCGCTGCAGTCATTTTTTTTTTCTTCCAAACGAACTGCTTCAGTGCCCCTCTCTCTCGCGGGCTAAACATTTCTTAAACGTTCGCTTTCTCGGCACAAGTTGTTCCCGCTCTCCTCGTTCCTTTATGCTGCTCGCCATCCTCTTTATTACACGCGTCTTACGCGGCGTGTCTCCATGCAACTTTCGCTTGGAAACTCGGGACGGATTCGCTGCCCATAAAGAAAACACACGCACGCACGCATGCACGCACACACTCGCACACAGACGGACCCGCGCGCGCAAACAACGCTAATCAGTTGCACTGCGAGCGGAATATGTTTTGTCTTTAGAGCAGTACACAAACGATGATAATTAACGCTTGCAGAATCTCTCCCTTTTTTTTTTTTTTTTTTTTTTTTTTTGAGGGCTGCGTCAGTTACTAGGCATTGACGTCACGTTTAGGTTCTCCCACTTCACAGTCTATGGCCGCTGATTACAACCGTCCCCGTTGCGCTCGCAGACAGCCTCGCGTTAATGAAAATGGCTCGGGCTAAACAGGTGAAAGACGGACAGCGTCCGCGCCGCAAGTGACCACAGCCCCGGTTTCCAAGAGCGAAACCCCTCCTCGCGATCGCCGGGCATCGTGCAAAACTCGTTTGCCAATGGATACCGCGGCAGACGCGCACCACTAGCCTATATATGCCCGGTGGTCGCTTTTTTGCGCACGTTGGGGTTTTGTTCAGGGAGCGCATTAAGGGAGAAAAGTTGGGGATGCCTCGTTTATATGAAGAGGTGTGTCTGATACGGGCAGTTTCAGCTTGAAGTCGATGCTGCGTTATAAACGACCGCGCAATAGCCACACGAAGTCTGCGGCCTCTGAAGATGCACGATTGCAAAGCATAACGCACAAACTGGACGTGCAGAACACAAAGTACACTAATTTGAACAGTGCGGTAGAAACATACGGGGGGTGGTGGTGGTGGTGGTGGGGTGGTGTTGAGCGTCTCACCGCGTGGTGTCGCCAAACTCCACTCGAGAGCTGCTAAAAGCAGCGGCCGTTCGCTCAAAGCTGATTTGGAAATCTACTTATAACAGCATGCCATTTAGTTCGGCCGCCTAACTTATTGAATTGCTCATCGCGATCATTGAAAAACACGAAAAAAGTCACGCGGAATTTTAAGCGATTGTTTTTTGGCGCTTGGCGCGTCGCTGTCCGCGGTGCTGAAACACCGCGTCCGGCTTTACGCGGCGTTTTCCCCCACAGACGCTAACTTTAAATACGCGTTACGCGCGCGGAGGCTGCTCGTGCTGTATTAAAAACACACGGCGACACGTTTTAACCGCTCCGACACGTTAGCTGCAAGCGTGTGAGTGAACAGAAGCTCCTATTCGCAAGCGACGCGACGTACTGCGGAGTGCGCGGACGGTCCTACCTTCGCGACACTCGGGATGCTCCGGAGTGTTTGTCGGACTCCTGCTGCTAAATCGGGAGCATCGTGAATGAGCGGGCGGTGACGAGTTGTGTGGGGGAACTGGAAATAGGTAAATATTTAGATCAAGGGCGTAAATATAACATTTGTCATCATGTTTCCCTTAAAATACATCAGTGTTCTGCCAGGAGTGCCATAAGTGGCGGCTTTGATCTGACAATGAAGCTGGACGTTTGCACCCTCCGCTAAATCTAAAAATACCTCGATTTCGGCTGTGTGGGCTTGAGCTCGCTCAGAGCTTCTCCTCATTTAACCCACCTTACCTCAAATTTGACAGGGACAGCAGTCTCCGAGAGTTGCTGGTAAAAAGTAAAAATCACAAAGTTGCAAAAATAGCAACAATTCAAGTTTTTTTAAAAAATATGATTTTATATATATATATATATATGTGTGTGTGTGTGTGTGTGTGTGTGTGTGTATTACAAAATGATCATTTTTGATAAAAGTACAATAACATCTAATATATAGTTTAATTATATAATTAAAAAGAGAAAAAAAAAAAAATAAAAAAATAAAAATAATAATAAAAAAAAAAAAAAAAAAATATATATATATATATATATATATATATATATATATATACACACACATTACACATAACATATGTGTACTGTACACAAAGTTTATATCTTGATTTGTTTTTTTTACAACAAGCATATATATATATATATATATATATATACATTAGTATATTAGTAATTATATAATAAAATATATAATGTATAATTTAGAAAAATTATATATATATATATATATATATATATATATATATATATATATATAACAATTATATCATTTATATTATTAATACATATACTTTTAATATATTTAATATTAATTTAAGATTTATATATATTAAACCATTAAATAAATGTTGCAATAAATGAAATAATTGTTAAATACATAAATATTTATTAATTCATTCATTCATCATATGCACGTCCTGATAACCATAACCCTGAAAATGAAATATGAATGAATAAATAAATTAATAAATGAATGTATGAATGAATAAATAAATTAGCAATCAAACGTTTGCACATCTATGTATTTAATTATGCATTTAACTATTTATTTATATATTTCAGTATTTATCCACCACATATATATATGGTTTGGGGGTCAGAGTGTTTTTTTTTTGGCCCAACGAACCCCCTGCTTCCTCTCTGTAGTACATTACACACACAACCGACAAACGTCTTGACTGAATCACATTCACGAAGGACAATCCTAACGCTACTCTCGCATTGCCCAGATGCTCAGTGTCTTCTCCGGCCCTCAGCATCAGGCCGGACGCGAACCGTTCCGTGTTTACGGAGTCCAGGAGTTTATTTGCCGGGACGGCCGCGTGTCATCGATCTTTATTGTTGACCCTCGCACATAGGCAGTCCTGCCCATAATCTTCCTCCAGTTCCCATTAATAACATAATCCAAAATATTTGCTCTGGCTTTCCCGTCACATGTTTCTTTTTCCTTTGTTTGATGTCCCTCCCTCCCCATCTTCCACCTCAGCCAGAGACGTATATATGTTCTAGGAAACGGACACGGCCCCGGCGGTTTCTATTGGAGAGTTGAGAGGGGAATCAAAATTGATGAGGGTTTGTTTGAATTTCGAGCTCAGATTAAGAATCTCCGCCCTTATAGCCCTTTCTCTCTGTTTATTTTTCCGTCTCTCCTGCCTAAATGATGTCAATGGAAGCCGAGCTATAGAGCTATTTATAGAAACCCCCTCCCCTCCTCCCCTCCCCTCCCCTCCTCCTCCCATCAGAATCACATGGTTCAGAGCCGAGGCACAATGACTACCTCAAGAGAAGAGTCTGCATGAATAGAGACGGTGAATATTTATGAACGGGCAAGCTGTCACATGATGTTCCTCCTGCGTAACATGCTAAGAAAGTCAGACCGGGCTTTCACGTGCACGTCCGTGAAGTTCATTCGTCACCCCCTAATATATTTGTTCCTCCGTTCAAAAGTTAGCTAGGACCGAAACTTCCCGGCTGCAGCAAATAGCGAATAACTAACTTGTGCCAGAGAAAAGCCGAAGGGTCCTGCCTCGTTTGCATCTCCTAGCTGCTGCTGCTTTGCCCACATCGCATGATCCTTCACGTTTCATCCAGCCCCTTGTCTCCATTCACATACATAGCCTATTACATAACAAGCCTGCGCGAAAGAGAGAGAGAGAGAGAGAGAGAGAGAGAGAAAGGTATTAAAATGCATTTACGGTTAACATCACTTAGACAGCTGACATGCAACAATTTGATGGAGGGTTATAAGTTATTGAAGACATGTTGCATGGGCTATTAGTCTATTTATAGCATTGTGTGTAGCCACAACAGCCACACGTGTGGAAACCACTTCTTTTGGGTTCCTAGTTGACATGTTAACACTCACTGGTTGCTATATTTAGTAAGCCTGGCAGTGCTGTTACTATTCCAGGCATTGTACATGAGGGGGCGGATGGTAGTCTTTCATGAAGAAGAGGATAGCGCTCTTTTCTTTGCAGTTCTTCAGCCGTACTCGTGTCGCGTGTCTGCGCAAGGTGCGACGACTCGACTTCCGCCGCCAACAAATGGAAACGCGCTCAAATGAATGCGTCGTGCGCGGGCGCTTCGAAGGGAACCGAGCGGCTTTGGTTGGCGATTCGCGAATGATTCGTCGAGCGTGCCAGTAACAGGTTCTGCCTTTGAAGCAGAGACATTGAACGAGGAACATTTCGACATGAGAAGGGCTATTTTTACGGCGTTTACTCACTTTGGTTGGGCTCTTGCCAAGTGATTAAATCATGTCAGATTTCATCAGTACAAACGCTACAAATCAGAATCGTAGTTCTTGAAAGAGCTGCAGTTGTATAGATTTCCAAGAGGTGCCATAAAAAAATTATATATATATATATCGGACTACATTGGTCACGCCGTATGCTTTGACTAAAAACTAATAAAAGATTTGGATTAGGAAACTCATTTATGCTTTTACTTCTCTAAAAATCGGTTCATAAGAGTCACTTGCTCAAGAATCAGTCCATTCTGGTATCACTGCATGTTTTTTTTAGAACCTAAAAATAATCGAGTCATTTGGAATCAGACTACACCGATCATGCTCAAATGAATCGATTCGTGAATCATTCATTCGGGAATCGCGCTACGCCGATTCCTTTTAATTCACTTAAAGTAATCGGTTCACATTAGTCTTTTTAGCTGGAAACGTCTACACCGATTTCCTAAGAAGAAGCGACTCGTTTGAGTCCACCTTAAGAATTGCTCGCGCTGTGTTATTTGTGAATAAAACACGTTAACGCGACTATGTTGCAATGAGTACCGGCGTTGTGGTTAATTAAGGTTAATAGCGATGCAAGTAAGTGTCTAGCGGCTTCGCGTCGCCAAGAAAAAAAAGTGCACGTAAAAAACGGATACTGTAACGTAATGAAAATTATTTGGTTGGGGTGTTTTATTAAATAAGGCGAAGATTTGTACTTAAACGGTGAGGTAGTGAAGCCTCAGGTGACCTGCTAGTTAAGGATCTGGGCTGTATTAAAGTGGCACGCTCGTTAATGCAAAGAACGCTAATTAGTGGACTTGTTGTGGTGGTTTTCCACCGCCCCACCTGCTCACTGCAGTACCATGAACATATTGTTTGATATCGTACGCGTGTTGTTCCAGCCTATTTGCCCACCTCTTGATTGGTCCATCGATTTATCACGTCTTACAAAAATAGCTGATCACTATCAGACGCCCACCGTCGCGTCCCGTCTGCGCTGTCCCGCTGCTCTTTTGATCGTTCCCGTCTTGTTTAAACGCCAAGAGCGAAACGAGTCTTTAGCGCGATCGGAATCGTAAAGAGGTTTCTCGTTCGGTCGCTCTCGGAGAGCGCGCGCGGATCCGAGGAGCCACAGCGGCTGGTTTGGGAAATACCTAGTCACGAGCGCCGGCCGCTGCGTTCTCGCGGTCTGATAGCGCCACCTAGCGTTCGGTGAACGGCGCGGAACGACACACCTGTTGGCGCGTGGAAAAAAACTCGACAGATTTAACCCTCAAACCCGTCCGCGTAGCGATGCGTTTGCCGAGGCGTTTATTTCATCTCGCGCAGCCCCGATGCCATTAGTCGTGTGTTAATCGCGTCGAATCACATGCGTTATCGACGAATGCTCGATTTCTGTCGCTGTATTTGTGATTAACTTACGCTAATGTTATTTTTTACCACCTGAACGACCTCTACAGTTAACCCTCGACACAAGCTTTTCGCATTTATAGGTTAAGTCATGTTTGTTTCGTATTTAACCATCGTTAAAGGAAAAATGTTTTACACAGCATACAATCATTAAGATGTGACACTAGTTCCATCTCTTTTATGATGCATTTTATGTTTAAGAGAAATATGCATAAATGCACAACACTAGAAAAACGATATTACCTATCAGATTGCGATTAGAAAACACAAAAGTAGTGGCTAATTTTTTCATGTTTTGAATGTTAATCTGCTTTATTTGCAGACTTACATGGCCATCTAGTGGTGAGACTCTTCCCTAGGAAACAGAAGCACATGAATACTTGGATGCAAAATTCACTGCACTATTTACTAAATATTAATATACAAATCAACCGAGAACAACGTGTTGAAAAAGGCAAAAAGATTTAATGTGGGTGAAAAATCTTGTTTGAAATGAAAACCAACATAATACATAAATGTCCGATTCCTGTCGATCGAAAACATTTAAATATTTCCTACAAACTAAGCATGCACAATGTTTGAAATCAAAAGTGAACTCAAATCTATGCAAGCAGTATTTCAAAACAATTGGTTCCTTAAATTATTTTTTGTAATAGTTTGAAAAGACGAGGCGATTCTACTCTAAAAGCACAATTTCCGTGGAATTTTTCACTTATCTTGGAAAAGAAACAACACTCTTTTAACTTAATATAATCAAGTTAACAAAACGAACATCAGGGCATAAGGGGCGTCATACAAACTTAAATATTTATGTCCTGAAATAAGAAAGACAGCATAAGATTTGACCCACACAAGTTTGATAAAATTCAGAAGGATATTATTTTTACTTCTTACAAATCTGTGATTTCTGACCCAACAAAAGCTCTGAAAAATTAAAAAGTTAAAAAAAAAGAAAAAGATACAAAGGATGCATGTCACCATACAAAAACTCTTAAAAAAGAAAATACACCTTGGCAGTTTTTTTTGTTCCACAAAGATGACCCGGAAAGAAAAACAACCCACACCTTTGTAACCAACGGGATAACCAGAGACGGGAGGCTGTGAACGGACTCTCAAAAACACACCCAAGAACAAAAAGGAAAAAAAAATGTGGAGAGAAACGGACGAATGGAGGGCTGGGAGATGCAGGAAGGACCAGACGGGAGAAACTGTGGGATGTTGTTGTGTCGTGGTAATGCAGTTGCATGGGTATAGAAGCATATGCAGTCCTCTTAATAAATCCGGCCTCGGCTTCTGTTTCCTCTTCCTCCGAAGCCCCGTCCTCGGCCACCCCTGAAGCCTCCTCGTTGTTCTGAGGGCACAGACGAGATCAGTTATATACACGGATGCTAATTCATAAGTGCTATGGAATAGGTTTTGCTAAGATGATCACCGTAAGAGAAGTTCCCAATGCTGGCGCTGTATTTCCCGCTGGGTGGATTGTATATTTGCCGGGCGTCCCTCCTGGGCAGATTCGTGGGAAGCTTCTTTATTGTCGCCGTTGCTCCGATGTCTTCCCCGGACTGCCTCTTCTGGCTGTAGGATACAGAGATGGTTCATAAGCAGACTAAACACGGTGACGTGGACGTCCAGGCAGAAGGCTTCACGTACCCGATTGCTGCCGCCTCTGCCTTCTGCACCGGTTTCCAGGACAGAGTGACTGTGCTTTTATAGGATGGAGGGTTATGGAACAGGTCCTGGAAAAGAGAGAAGAAAGGAAGCGAGATCAAAATGTGACAAAACACGACAGACTTTCAAAAGTCTGAGTATTCAGGAACGTTACCTTGATTAAAACGTTTATGTTGTTGGTGATCTTCAAAGCCACAACTTTGATTTTATTCTGTGAAGAAACAAAATTAGAATACGTGATATATATATATATATATATATATATATATATATATATATATATATATATATATATATATATATACACACACACACACACGATGATCTTTCATCATGCTTTTCCAAGGCATTTGATAAATCCGGACAAATGAACACCTTGAAATTGCACGAATAAAAATTCTATTACCTTTGCAAGATCACTGTTAAAAATATATATATATATTTATAAATAAAATCACACCTCCTCTGTCTTTAGAGCATCTCCAGTCTTGCCTTGCAAGGCAACACGTAGCTGTCGAATATACACTTGGAGCCCCCTTGCAAAGTACTGTAACCTGTAAAATAAACAAAAGATACATTTGATGCACATTGTTCACCTGCCCTTCACAAAGCAATGTAATAAGGGCTTTCACACTGAACACAAAAATGTGGTACAATGATGCATTTGAATAGTTATTGGCTATTGACACCAGGGGCAATCACTCACGGCACTTTTCCAAGTAATATAAATATTAAATGTCCCAAGGCATGAAAATTGTGATACGAGTCCCCTAGTCTGCCTATGGTCCCCCAGTGGCTAGAAACGGTGTTAGGTGTAAACCCCGGGTATCCAGCTTCTCCTTTATGTGGTCATACGGGGAAAGGTTACCTCCCCTTCCTCCGCTTTGACCGCCCAGAGAATTTAACGGTGCACGATCTGACAGGATCTCTGAGGTGAATCAGATCTCATGTGTATATTAAAGACAAACACAACGGGTCTATCCGGTCTTCATGATTTTACAGCTACGTTATGATTCCAGTTAAAACTAGCCACGAGTCCAGCTAATCACAACAGTGCATATACAGTAACATGATTATATATAAATCATTGGTTTGTTGTTTTTTTATTTCATAAATGACGCAGAAATGCAAAAAAACTTTAAACTGATCCGTAACAACAAAAGACAATACTTTATTAAACCTCTTCTGATAAAAAGTGTGCAAACTCAAGCATTTTGGATGATAGTTTCTGTCCAGTCTGCTCATTTTAGTGTTTCACTACAGCTGTCGTCAGCTTTTTGTCAGGCGGTAAAAGCGGGTATACAATCATATTTCTAATTTGAGGCTGTATTACGTCAATTCTGGCACCCAACATCACAAGATGATGATATTTTAAGCTTCTTATGCAGCTGAATCTGATGTTTTGAAAGCGCCGCCACAGTCTTCCCTTTGATTCGCATCCAGCTAGCACTGTGACATAGTTACATTTGATTGGCCTGGTCTAGATCACTCAGTAAAAAACAGGCCAATCAGAAGAGAGGCTCACGAATAGTAATTAGGCAGACCAAAACAGACCTGTTTTTGACAGAGCTCCTGGAAAAGGAGCAGTAAAAACATATTGAGATGGTTTTTGTTGTAGTACAACATGAGACTTTAAACTGTATTAAAACAGAGTACATGTGCTGGCTTATTATAGAATCAATATCACCTATAGATCACAATCAGAAGTTATTAGTAGCACTCAATAGTTTAAAGTGAGATTTAAAACAAAAACATTAATAATTAACGCCTATTTTTCCAATGCATTATTTCTCGGCGTGATCAATCATTCCGTGCTCTGTGTGAAATCAACAATCGTCAGAGATGCACCTAATTTTTCTCAGTGTGAAACCACCTTTATTCTTACCAAAACACAGTAGAAACAAGCATTATTTAAAAATCCTACCTTTTATTTGAAAGGAAATCAGAAATGGGCTAAGCTTTATCATATAAGTGTAATTATACATTAATACTACTTCATATTAATTTACTACATGTACTTACTATATGGTTAGAATTAGGCTTAGGGTTACTTGTATGTAATTATGCATAAATAATTGTTATTGTAATAGTAAGTACATGTAATAAAGACAACGACAAGATTAATTTATTTCTGGGATGCCAAATCTTTCAATCATCATTTACTATTAGAATAATTAATCAATCAATCAATCAATCAATGTTATAAAATATGTTGTTACTACTACCCCCTCCACCCCAGGTTTCTTTTATGAATAGTTCAAAACAACAGCACTTATTTGAAATAGAAAATGTTTGACCTGATCTTGAAGTCCTTCAACTTCTCTGTGCTGATTTTGTCGATGAGAAAGTCAGGTAGTTTTTGGCCCAGCTGATGGAAGCTGAAGAGCAGACACTCCACGTAGCTGAACTGCAGCTTGGGCTCTTCATTGGCCGCGTTCTCTCCGTTCTCCTCCTCTGGAGGCAGGGGCATGAACTCCTGGAGATATTAGGGGACCGAGACGGGCACAACCACAGCATGAGAGGATATTTAATGACAAAAGCGGTTGAAGTGGAAAGCTTTCTAAATTCTTGTGTGAGGTCAGGAGTTCAACGTGAGCCTTTACCAGTAGCTTCTCAAACAGCATGTTGAGATTGACCTCCAGTTTGTCCATGTCACCACAATACGGACTCATCTCTGCTAATAACTTCAGTACCTGTACAGCAGAAAATATTGAGCTTATTTTCTAGCGTTCTATAAATGTCCGGGCCAAAACAAACAACTAAACATAAGTATTAAATGAAAATGTGCTCTTTCCCTATTTCCCCATGTTAAAAATGCCTCTCATATACAAGCACGCAGAAGCTTTATGCAGGTTCTCAACCATTTTGACCATGATTTTTCCACGATTTTCAGCTCATTATACACACCTCCAGCTGGATGTCCAGTTCCGCTACAGGGCTGGTGAGCAGACTGAGGTTGGGCAGAACAAATTCACAGAAGTATGTCACAAAGCGAGTAGAATGCACATTTTTCTGGAGGAGAGAACAATTAAGAATGATTTGCATTAAAATAAGTGATGATTTACACTTGTAATAGGACATTATAATAATAATAAAGTAATTTTTTTGTTTGAATTAAACATCTGAATATCATTGAAGAGACATTCTCATATTATTGCTGACCGTTGCCGTGGTTTCACTCACAGAAAAGAGTGGTAAGGCCTGGCGCGTGCACTGCAGGAGCCGGTCAACGCTGTCTGCATCTGTGGGGTTTAGCGCCTGCTCCAGGAAGGCCTGCTCCACCACCAGCTCCACCAGCTGCTGCCGCCCGCTCACAGTCTGCATGGTCTTCAGCCCGGACAGAATACGCATGAGAAGCACAAACTCCTCCCCCGTCACGTCCTCTAGGACCTGAGACCGTGAGAAAAAGAGAGGGACAGGTCAAGTGTGAGACGGACTAAAGGCCAAGAAAATGCTGTTTGATATTATGCGGTGCAACCAATAAAAATGTGATGCAAATAACATGCAGCAAAATAAATAAATGAAAAAATATGGTTATTTTTAAATAACCTTCCAAAACTATATGAAACTAACATGCACATAAAGAGCACATTAAAACTGCATTTTGAACATTTAAACTGGTTAATAAAACTTTGAAATTAACACTTATATTCAAAAAAGAATTACACTCATAAAAATGTAACGAAGAACTTTCAAATATAAAAGAACTTTATAAATGTTAAATAATACACCCTTAAGATTTCTGATAATCATGTGACACGAAAGACTGGAGTAACGATAATAAAAAATTCAGTTCTGCATCCAAGTATGATGCAATATTACAATTTTTACTGATTAAATTGCAGTCTTGGAAGCCAGAATATATTTCTTTCAATAATACCATTACCAATCCCAAACTTTTGAACAGTACTGTATGTGTGTGAGGGGATGGAGTATAAATCATACCTTTTTTGTCTCTATGAAGATGTAATCCTCCACCTCTTTTGTCATTGTGTCATCTGGCATCATTTTCAACTTGGTAGAGAGAAACTTAATCGCTCTTTCTCGAACAATATCTTCTCCTTGCAGTATCTGACTGAACAAGCCTCCCAAAGTTCCTGCAAAAAAAAAAAAAACCAAGATGCCAGGGTGAAAAAGACAATAACTTTAGCTAAGAGGTCTTTTAGTCATTGGTTAGGCTCGCTGCGATAGATGTCACTTGTCCATCGTGACACCGTCCCAAACTGTTGTTTAAATTTTATTTTTTATAATAATAAAACCAGATTTCATTTATCACGTGAGGAGAGTGAGTCGAGCTGACTAACAAAAGAGTTTCAAAACAAAATGCAAAAGTACCCGATTTTGAATATTGAAAAGCCTGAAAAGTGATTAGTTAAAAAAACAACAACAACAAATTCTTTTTTGGTTCCACGGTTTTTGCTGATTTTTTTTTTTTTTATTTAAACTATTTTTCCTATTATTTTGCATCAAGGTGTATGCCGTTTTAGCCTCCTTATTTTCTTACTTGTTTTGCTAATAAATGTTATACGTTTCATAATTATTTGTTAACTAAAGATTTTTAGTTTTCTATACACATTTAAATTAAGTTATTAGTTATTTTATATCAGGCATAAAACATGGTGTATTTTTATTTGTTTTGTTAATATTCTAGAAGCAGTTCTTTGTTGGCTAAATTGAATAAGCAATTAATGTCAAATTGATAAATAATATTCTTATTCTTTTTTTTTTTTTTTTTACATGGAACTTACAGAAAACGCTTTCTACACAAATCATTGAGGGTAGGATGAAAACAGATACCTTTTGCATCGATTTTGAATATGGAGATCAAAGCCGTGTTGACTTGATTGAATTCAGCAGAATCGTCTAAAAGAGAAGAAACGGCAAAGATCAAAGAGCTGGAAGAACAGTATGTTGTTTAAATGCACTCAATTAGCCTGAAATGCAAGAACTTCATCTCAGAAGATGGAAGACGGACCTGTCTGCAGCAGCTGCGTGAGGATGTCTGCGACTCTGGGTAAATTCTCTCCCGATGCGAAGCGGGGCAGTTCTTTGATAGCTTGCCTTCTGATCTATAATCAAGAAACGATGTCGAGATTTGTTGTCTGGTTTGAAAGCCGTAACATGCAAATCTCTGCACGTGATGATAGTGATCATGTACTCACAGAAACGTCCTCATCTTCACACAGATCAAGCTGGGCGTTGATGGCTGCGTCGGCCAGCTCTGGAAAACTGCTGAAAAATTTTGGAATGAACTGAGCGGCCAGTCGCTTCTCCTTCGGACCTCCTTTAACGCCATCCAGAATTACCTGATAAGCATCTTTGTGCTGAAAAACAATTTTGAAGAATGGATCGAAATAAGTGACAACTTAAAATAATAATAATTCAAAATAACGGATAGTAATAATCATCATCGAAATATTTGATCATTTTAACACTGCATCTATTAACGTATCGTGACTAAAACACCTGTCAAAACTTCATAACTAAAAATTTACTCACCAAGGCTGCAATTATCAAAAATACAGTAAAAAAAAAAAAAAAAAAACACCAAATGGTAATACTGTGAAATATCATTACAACAATTGTTCCTTCTATTTGAAAATACTTTAAAATGTGATTTCTTCCAGTGATGGCATAGCTATTTTTTTTTTAGCAGAATCATCAATTTTTCATAAAATATTAAACGGCAAAAACCGTTGTCAGCACTGCTAAACTGCAGACATATAACAATTTAATGAGCTTTCCAATAATACAAATTACTTTACAAAATTGATTCCACTAAGCAGATAAAGAAAATAATCAGACCAAAAAAATTCAAAAGACTTAAGACTTGAAATTATTTCTTTTAAAAATTTACTGCACACAATTGATTGATTTTCAAACTATATTATAATAGAAAACGTTTTTTTTTCCTAAATTGTATTATCAAAATATTAGTTTTATTTATTTTTGATCAAATAAATGAACCCTCGGTGAAGAGAGAACTCTATAATAAGCCCCACTGTTAACTTTAGACTGTAAGCCTATACTTATCCCAAAATATGGAAAAACTACCATATTTGCATTATGTAAATTCACTCATCCTTCCCGAAGCGATCTTATCCTAAGCTGTTAATCATTCATCAGTACGTCCGAGCGCAGGACTGCGCACATTCACAAACGCGTTACGTACACAGCGTAACATTAGCCATCGCCAAACGTGATAGCTTTTTCTTTAACAAACCTCAAATTTAACCAACGTATTTCATCGGACACAAACGCGATAAACCCTTCCTGCACGCACAGCTGCCCTAATATCTCGCGCACGGCCCAGTTAGCTTTTGTTTGTACTCAAAAGCCCCAAACATTTCCAGTCGGCTATTAGCGCTAACGTGCTAGTACGCTAAAGGAGGCCGCGTAACATTAGAGCCTTTAAACGAATAAAACCCCCTCCCAAATTAAACGCTTTTCCTTCAGGCGGACCACACGGAGATAGGAGGCTTTGCTTACTTTGCTGAGATCCTCTTTCTCGTCGGCGAGGATGCCGTAGTTACGGTAGAGCTCCTCCACTGTCGCCGCCATCAGCGTGTCCGACTTCACCGAGCGCTTTCAATGAATAACGGCAGGTCTGCTGCTCCTCCGGCGACACTTCCGCGGTATCCGCGCCAAACGTCTGCAAACGCGTCGCTGTATTAAAGCGCAGATGTGGTGTGGGATGGAGTGAGGTGTTATTTTGCAAGCGAGCGTCGCTCTCGCGTGTGGTACGCCAGCTTGGATTTGTTGCTCTGAGCGGCGGCGGCGGGAGGAACTCTTCTTCGGCGCTTTTCGGAGATGACTGACAGTGCTAGTAGCTCAGACCGCCATCTGCTGGAGCTTCTTCTTTTTCCTTGTTCTTTTTGGCGGTTGGCAAACCAACTTGTGAGAGAAGTACCGCCACCGACTGGACTGGAGTGTGTGACGGAATTCACGCTTATGCAATTGACGTAACGAAGAAAAATAAATAAACAGAAAATTAAAAATGCAAATACGTTTTCTAATATTTTTAATTAACTTAGTTTCTTTAATAAACGTAAACTATATAGGCTATATAAGAATATAAAAAAGATCATATTCATTGTAGCATTAACCTGAATGAAGAGATGCATTGGTGGCCAATTTTATAGGGGCAGCATCTCCAAGTTGCTTCAAGAAACCTACCTGCAAGGAAAGGCTTTAAGCTCTTGAGCATGTTGCCAAAATCGTAATTTAAGTATCAAGTAACTTCTGTGAACCTCTGTGTTGTCATTAGCTGAATTGTTACAATAAATGTCATCAATGAATGTTTGGAAATATAAACTGATTTCTCCTGGACACACTACAGCAAAAGATAAAAATAACTGTGGGTGAAAATACTAGCGTTTTGGCTCACAATGTATAAAATAAACATCTAAACTTTGTAGCGTTTATTTATTATGTATAATATAAATACACACACATACAGCATATATTTTGAAAATATTTACATGTATATAGTTATATTAATATACAGATATATACATATATATATACACATATATATATATATATATATATATATATATATATATATATATATATATATACACACACACACACACACACACACATACTGTATATATATATATACATATATATGTATGTATATATATATACATATATTTATGTGTGTGTATATATATATATATATATATATATATATATATATATATATATATATATATATATATATATATATATATATATATATATATATATATATATAGATGCATGTGTGTGTTTTCAAATATAAATAATAAACATACACACATATACATCATGTAAACAAAAACCTTTATTCTGGATTAATCATTTGACCTCACCAATATATATACACACACACACACACACACACACACACACACACACACACACACACACACACACTCAGTTTTTAACTCTAAAACAATAATGTAATACCCAGAAATTTGTATTTATTGTTAGTTGCAATCGAGCAAAGCATCCAGAAGATGGCATCAAAGACCGGTGCATTTTTTCTTCTCACGTCCCGTGTATTTATGCCCTTCGGCTGCACAATTTCCCTATCTTCTTAATAGGAAAGCCTCACTGAACTGATCAACTCAAATACGATTACAGTGAACTTCCTTCCAGTGGCAGTCAGAAGAGAAAACTTCCTCAATGAGTCTGGCTACTTCTGCCAGATCTAAAAAAAAAAAACCCAGTAACGGATATTTAATCTTTTACAGGTTACTTTGTTTTAACCAGTAAGACTTCCTTTTGCATTGTGATTATTTTCACTCGAAATTCCTATAACCTAATTTAAAAATAAAGTAAAAAAAAGCAAAAAAAAAAAAAAGCAACAAAACATTGTCTCTGATTAACACATAACCATCTGCTCCAAGGTCAAAAGTCCTTGTGATAAAGCTCTTTGGCAGTTCACACGCTGAAACAGCGCCACAAAGGTTTTCTGAGGTGATGTTGACGTTGAAAACAGCATCTAAAGCTCCTTAACAGCTAATCTGCTGAAGGGACTCTAAACTGCGTGCCAGAGCCGAAAAGAAATGCTCACATGGACCTCTAAAGACCTCTGCTCAAACCTTACACGCGCAGTCCAGCGTTAAAATGCCAAAACCATTTCAAAAAACACTTAAATGCAAAAATATACATTATTGTACACACTCCCACACACTGAATGAACTTCCTTTTTTGAATTATTTTAAATTACAATTTTTAAATATTAAAAACATTTACAACAAAACATTCACGAAAAGGCTAAAAGTCGGAGTTTTCTTCATGTCAGCATGTTTAGTTTCCACTAGCCGCTGAAGAAAGAGACGATAAAGGTGTTAAGTGTTACGAAGTGCCTTTAGTTTGTCTCAGTGTGCTGTCTGCTGTGTTTTTGTTACAGTGTTCGTACACACTGCTTTACCACCTCGAGAAAGCTTCTTTAAATCACCCTCTACCCTAAAAACAGGCTAAACCGACAGGCCAAACAGTAGTTAGCGCACAAAAAAAAGCTCACGTTTCCGCAGCACGTCCACGCTGTATTAAGCGAACACGTCCTAGCTTGTTTCAGTTATTGTGACTTCACAAGATGTCGGTGGGCGTTTCGAGAGCACGAGAAAGAGGCTTTTTTTTTAACTAGTTAGGCCACACTTCATCTCTGCGGTGCTTTGCCCTCGGAGGATTTCCACGCCACCTGGCCGGGGGCCAGAAAAGGCCGGTTCACTGCAGAAAGTATTAGGCGTCCTTTTGCTCTCTGTCTTGGTCATCCTGGCTGCTCCACTGACCTCCATTTTTTCTGAACGCATCCTGTTTTTCACGGACAGGAGCTGGATGTCCGAATGCACATTGGCGACTGTGTGGCGTCGGACGCCGCCGGTCCTTTCCAAATAGGCTTCACCCTCGTGTTCGATTAGAGGTGCCAGGAAAGACTCGTGGGCAAAGTGTGTCACCATAATCTCAGGTTGACTGAGGTGCGGAGCGGCAACCAACCTCAGGCCTTCCAGATGATCCTCTGCGGGGGAAGCGATTTTAACGCTGGTTAGATTTAGCACAGACTTGACGCGCATAAATCACCGTCAATGTGAACATGTGAACATTTTTTGGTTTCGCATGGGCTTGATAAACTTTCATACTATTTTAAAAAACGCTTATATTAACTGACTCTAAAAATGTTATGCGGCATAGTCATCGATAAAATAACTTTTCATTATTTATTAACCTGTTATTGTTTCACTAACACTCATGGTACACTTTTTTGCTCATTCCTGGGGGTTAAGAAGTTTTTTAATAAATTTTTCAAAGTTTCACAACAAATCATCAATTCATAAACCTTGTTAGCTTTTCAAACTACATTTGATTTATCATAAAAGGGTCAAATTATCTGATATTTTATTTGAATTACTGCTTTTTGGTTACACTATATGATTTTTTTTTACTGGATAACTTATGTATTATTATTAATATTTGTTTAAGGTACAAAGACAAAATAATTTTTAAACAAATATTATGAATTAGTTTTTACTAAACTATGCCATTAAATGATGTAATATTTTAAATGATATCTTGATCATAAGACTTCTAACATTTTTTTCTGCATGTTGGTTACACCATATGACTTTTTTCATTATTATTAATTATATATTTTCATGATACAAAGACATTTTTATAAACATTAAACATTATAAACTTCATGTGGAGTTCCACCACAGACACTTTACCACATTAAGCAACTATAAAATTACTATAAAATTTTCTGAACATTTAAAGAAATTCTTGATCTTAAGGCTTCTACCATTTTTATGCATAAGGGTTATGCCATATACCTTACATTTTGTGGACATTTTTTAAAATTATTAACAATTATTGCTATTAATATATTTTTATAAGTTGCAAATATATTATTAAAATTTCCTTAATAAAAAAATATTGGGTTTTTCTTTGTTGGTTACACCATATGATTTTAATTTGTAAATGAAAATGTTTTCAGTTACTAATAAATAACTTTAACAGTGAAGCTGTTTTGTAAAAAAATAAAATAAATTTTGATTTATGACAAATTTAACTTTAGTCCCCCCTTAAAAGCATCACAATACATTTTCAAGTAACTGTATGTGAATTGTTAATGCTTTTTCAAATACATTAATGCCCCTCCCCTCAGAAAAACAAAAGCAAAGAGAAAGCACCTGAAGATGAAGATGAATTGCTAGGGTTCATGTAGAGGTAGTTACTCAGGTAGGGAGATATAACCATGTCCACTAGCCTCTCAAGCCGGAAATACTCTTGCGTAGGTCCATTAGGCTCATGAATGCCCTGCGCCCAAAAAGAACATCATGAAAATTAGGATCCAAAACAACAGAGACCCGACAATCACTGCTGGTAGATGAATAGTTAAATAACTGGGTTCAATCCCAAGACAGCTGACAAGTGGGAGTAAATGAGGAACGGATGACGCATCAGTGTGCTTCATCACCATTATGCCCTTAAGCATGACACTGTATCCCTGCGGTACTCAGCCTTGTTCTGGAACAAAGCTGACAAATTTCTTTTGTATGGAGGAACCGTGTTTGAAAAATGAACGCTGGGTCAAGGTGCTTGGTTTCACGGAGGATCTTCAAATCTCATCTGAGATTACAGCAGCACAAAGCAGAGCCGTACATGTTCCCACACCAGCACTCGGGGAATGCTCTCCTAGTGTTCATTTATCTTCATATTCGCACCTGTGCATTAATTTTGTGTATGTTTGTGGTTGCTTTTTATTAAAAAGTTTTTTTTTGTGTGTTATTTAAGTATTATTTATATTGTATTTGTTAGTTTTTTTATTTATTAATTTTTAGGTTTCAGTTTGCTGTTAGATTTTTGTTTTTTTTACTTGCTTGTATTTAGCTTTAATTTATTTACTGGTAATCAATGAGTATATTGTATATCAATAAGTTGCCATGGCACAATTTGTTATTTTCAAGTCTTATAAGTAAAATTTTTAATCTAATATTTATTGCTGTTTTTATTTTATTATTCAGTTTTATTAGTCATTAATAATATAGATATGAAGGTAAAATTAGAGGCCTATATCTATTTATATAACTTTTCATATATAGAATTTAGAAATAATAATTTAGAGTTTAGAAAAAACTTATTACATTTTTAGAATTATTAAGATCTGAACAGAGATAAACATAGACAATATTTATATTCAATACATATATAAGGAGTTGACTGTTGGATTTGTGCACTTTTTGTCTGAATTTGTCAATTATTTCTTAAAATCATATATATCTCAGCCGTGCCATACAACAGCTATTTCCTCCCACGAATTTCTTTTTAAATATGTTCCTGATGATTTAACACCTTTACAACTCTAATAATGCATATTCTAGTCAAGTATTAATACTAGAGCTTTTATAAAGTTTTACACTTCCCATTTTTGACCCTGCACCACAAAACCAGTCATAAGGGTCCATTTTTCCTCGTAAATACAGGCTGAATAAACAAGCTTTACATTAATGCATGGTTTCTTAGGATAGGACTTTTTGAAAATCTGGAATCTGAGGGTGCAAAAAAAATCTAAATATTGAAAAAACTGTGTTTAAAGTTGTCCAAATTTAACTTTTTAAGCAATGCATATTACTGTTTTTTTCTTGTATATACACAGTATGAAATTTACAAAATATCATCATGGAACATCCTTGATGTCCTAATGATTTTTGGCATAAAAGAAAAATCAATAATTTGGACCCATTTTGGCTATTGCTACAAATGTACCCCAGTGATTTAGTACAGGTTTTGTGTTCTAGGGTCACATTTCTGCTTTTAGACACTTTTTTAACACACTGACTACGTCTCAGTTTTGGCGTTGTTTCCACAACAAACAATTTTTTTTTCACCTAAACGGTTTTTCGAATGTTACCGTGCTTGGTTACCAAGGAGAAAAGACAAAGTCAGTGAAGGGTGTGAGATGAAATATGAGATTCTTATTGATCTACTGTGCATCCTTTCTGTTCGAGCTGCCAAGTTACGTCTGAGCGTCTAAGACAGACAAAACGCCAGATCTAAAAACATTAGGACCAAAGCATTTTTGCAAAAAGGCTTAAAATGCAATTTCCATCACAAAATAACAAATGTAGCGGAAATGTTCACGATGCACGATCAGACATGACCTAGTGAGCGCTCACCTGCAGGATGAGCAGCATCTGTGTGACTGGAGGAGGATACGAGGAGCACTGAAACATATTCTCCACAGGAAGCTTCAATAGAACCATGTTCCTGAAGCCTAGAAGAGCCATTTGCCTCACAGTCAACTCCTGACCCTAAACCCAGCCAAAAAACACCACAGTGTCGGTAACCTGACGCCAACCCACGACTTTGAATGGTAGGTGAGATCATTTTAATACCTGCACAGGGTAGAAAATAGCTTGAAGAGTTGGCAGGACGTCTGTGAAAAACCTCACCCACATCTCAGACAGTGCTTGGAGACGAGTCTCATCTGGGCATGAGAAATGAGACAAGAATGCAAGGAGCGATTGAATTACACACATCTGTATAAAACCGTATTAGAGCTCACGCAGGCCATCAAATGCAACAACAAGACCTATAAAAGGGTTCAGGACTCACCGTTGTGAAGCTGAATCTTCTCCAAAATGTACGTCAGACCCTTATTCAAGAGCTGATCCTGGATAAAATGAGTCATGCAGGCACTTTAGTTCATTTGTAAATGCTGAAATATTTATCATTTCAAAAGTACAGCCTCAAAATGTAAACAATATGAGAGTTGACATGATTTTAGTCAATTAAAAATGCAAGAATTATCATAACAACGTAATACCATAAAACCCTGAAACAACTGTAAAAAAATAACGATTTAAATATCTTTACGGCTCAGCTAATACATATTTATTATTATTCACATTTTTATTATTTTTAATAACATTATTATTATTATATACTTATTATTAACATTTAATAATATGTTAATGTTGATTGATTTTTGTGTTTGAATGAATAAAATAGTAAAACTAAACAACAGCATAATAAAAAAAGGGACAAAAATTGCTTTTTCAGTTAACAGTCACTGTTCAACACGAAAACATTATTTACACATCCTTCATGGAACGCTTTTTGTTTGTTTTGTATTAGTTTTTCTATTAGAAAAAACTACATTTAAAATGTTCTTAAAATGTATTTTTGTTAGCTGGGTTAAACTTGGAACATTTAAGTTAAATACGACATTTTACAATATTTTTCATTTCTCTTTAGGATATCTTTAGGATAATTTCACATCAAATTATAATTAAAAAAAAATTCATTATGTCTTCAGAAGTGAAAAAAAAAAACATTACCTGAAAGTACTCAGTGATAAATGATCCCAGCTCGGTCCTTAAAAGCCATCTGAAAAACAGGTAAACTGTTTAAAGGACTAGTTCACGCAAAAATGAAAATGACCCTATATTTTACTCACCCTGAAGTCATCCAAGTACATGACTTTCAGATGAGCACTGTCAAGAGTTTTCAAAAAATGTATCCTGGCTCTTCCAAGCTTGGTAACGCTGGTGGACAGCGTCCATTATTTTGAAGCGAATATGACCACATGTACTGCCATGTAAAACTAACATATAACACGTAGTCAGTCAAGAAGCCGGAATTATATTTTTGTTACAAAAACCCTTCAATCTTTTTCAGAGGGCATGTGATAACCCTCAAAGGTGTATAGGTTAGTTTCACGCTGCAGTACTTGAGGATATATCCAATAAAATAATGGCCGCTATCCACCAGCATTACCAAGCTTGGAAGGGCCAGGATACATTTTTAAACTCTGACTGTGTGTGTCTGAAAGAAGAAAGTCATATACACTTAGGTTGGCTTTAGTGTGAGTAATTTTCATTTTTGGGTGAACTATTCCTTTAATTAAAATAGTAAAAATCCCATTGCCTGCCAGTAAAAAAAACTCAGCACCAAAAACCAGCACAAAGCTTAGGTGTTGTGAGTGGTCGCCATTTGCTCGCTATGTGTTTCTATGCGGCTGTTAGTGTATTTTGGGTCACTGCCTACTGGCATGAGTCAAAAATGTCTAATCTTGACATGAAATCATTGCAAAGGAAGTGAATTGAGTACATGGCCTTTCTTACCTTATGCTTTCGTTCAGAGTGTAGAGCTCATTGGCCTGTAGCCCCCCACCTTGGAAGACTTTAATTACAGCCGTCTGAACGCTGAAAAACAGAAAAGAGTCATTTAGTTGAAAAATCAGGAAGCTATGCCTCATTCAAGTGGCCTGACCGCTGATTTGCAAGCTAAGAAAATTGTATGCAAAACATCCTTTTATATGCATAAAGACTTTGTAAAAACATTTCAAAATCCAGCAATGTCACCTGTGTCAGGGAAATTCTCTGTTTTAGTGTCTAGAGTCAGCGTTTTTGTCCGGCTGCCAGCAAACTTTCGCTGCCCGCCATCCAACCGAACACTTCTGACTAACATCCTGCTCTACACTTCCTGAGAGAGGGGCAGAAGAGGTCCCATTTCCATAAGGAAGTGGTAAAGGCAAAGACTGCTGTCTGTTTTCTTGTCCACCGCCTTGAAAACGTGTGTCTCTAAGGGTTTTTTCCCTTAAAGACTAAATATGGCATGCAAAGTATGAAATCATATATGAAAATGCAAGGTTTCACTTTTGAGTCAGAGGTACAGTGCTCGTAAACTCCGCCCTTTTTGACTCATGTTTAAAGTTCAGGGCTTCATAGAAGTATCAAAACTAAAGATGCTTTTTTTTTTATTATCATGTTTATCTATGAGTGAGAAAGTTTTTCATTGCTTAAATAGAATAAAATTTTCTAATTAAAAATAAAAAATCTAAAGTCTCATTCTCAGTAAAAATGTTAGTTACTGTCCTGACATCACAATGAATAAAAGAAAAAAAATAAAGTTATCGTTAAATAATTAAAAATAGAAATATTATGGCATAATAATATTTTCTTGAAAATGGTACAAAATCCATTCTTCAGATCCATATGAAACCAACATAAAGCAAATTCCATGTTTTATAATAATGTGCCATACGTGTATTTATGATGATATAATTTTAGTTATGTAAAATGCAATGTGGTACAATGCTGTTTTTAAATAAATACTTTGACAAATTATATTTAAAGAACTTTTTAGAAAATGATGTATACATTTACTTGTATTGAAGGAGTACAGAAAATACGTAATTACCTTTTACTTGATGGTTACACCACATGGCAAGTTTTAACCATTTTTTAAAAACAAAATGATATTTAAATAATTTTTTTTTTCTTAAAAATATTTTAGAAGCTTTCCAAACTTGCTACACGTGTTTTTAAGAGCAGCTGAGCTAATATCAGCTTCAGGATGTAAAATGTCATGTGGTGCGACGCCCCCCAAAAAGTAATATGAATGAATTAATAATTCAAATTCAAAAAAATACAATTGACTATGGAAAGTATATTTGAAAATATTGAGAGCTTTGTCATCTTTGAATAAACTGTACCTTTAAAAAAACCCTTTTGGTTCTGTCTATAAAAACCAAAAAAACATCAAATCTCAGGGCGATTAATAAAACAATGCCTTTTCTCTCTCTCATCCTTGGGAAAGGGAACCACCCACCTGTTCCAAACACTAGCATTGGACAGCTGCAGTGCTGGCGAGCTGGCATGAAAGCGGGCAAGGTCGGACAGCACAGGCGAGCTCATGAAACGGGGCCTGGGCTTTCGAAAGGACCCCATGGTTTAGTTGAGATGAAGACAGGCACGTGCTAGAACGAATGTGAGAGATCAGAAGTCACATTACAGTCAAAACGTACCACAAGGTGCTACAGAAAAAGTGACGCAAAGTGTGCGCGAAACAACCGCGAAGGCAGTTGTTTACATGGTTCAGATGCAGTGACTCATTTATATCGATGCCTGTGTCATAATGAAAGCCACACAGAGCGTCTACGGCACAAACAAGTACACTTCCTTTGATGCACAGCCTGACATGGGACTTCCTGGTGAACCCGTGGCTGTGCTACGCTCGCGCAACAGAGGTATCTGATAATCGCTAAAACGGCAGTTAGGATGCAGTTAACCAGATGCTTGTATCAGATGCTGACACGTTCGAACAACGCTCATCGTGGTTTTCTATGCACAAATGCTTCCCAGAATTCTGACTCAAGCTGTCTCGCTCACGAACTGCACCCTTTGACGGCATCACAACTTGATCCCACACACATCTGATACCAACTGTAAACTTACATATTTATCCCATCTGCCTAATAATAGGTTCGGCCCGTTCCCACACTGACAAAAACACCGCAGCAACGACAACCACGCTGCCGTGAGAAGGCAAACAATGTCTCCAATTATAGGCTGCCTCTGTGAAGCCCGTGATGGGTTAAATCGGTATTTTATCCACCCGGCAAGAAGATGGCAACATCAGATGGCGCGCCAAATCTGTTCCACTTGCTGCAAGAAAATGAGCTCATTCGCAGTCTAACATTCATGAATGAAAATTTTATGCATCCATACTCACCATCTGCTAATTACGAGGCCAAAAACAAGTCAGACTCCCACTGCAGTTGATTCACTCTGTGCATAATTTGCATGAATTGAGCTTATGGGGCGCCTCTGGTCATAAATCACACTAACTAAGACATCACGTTTCTGCATGGCTCCTTAAGTATAATCTCATTCTTTCAGCTCGGGTGTATTACTTTATTCACCAAGTGCTTCGGCGAATTAGGACTTGGGTTGTCTGGTGAGATGGTTGACTGGTGAACTTCTAATAACAGACATGAGCAAGTACTCAGGCCAGTTAGGTAATGCAATTAAGGCTGCAGCATCTCAAAGCATGACCGGAGGAGGGTAAACAGCCTCATTTATCATCCGTGTTCAACTGCTGACCTGGCTTAAGCACATTAAGCGGACTCTCAAAGTCGACATCAACTTTTTGAAAAGCCATTTACACTGAAAACTATAAATGCACCAGCATTAAAGACCTGGAGCATTCAAAGCACGTGTATGCTACTATAGTTATTGTTCTTGATGTTAAGAGCCCTTTAAAGTCTTGTTTTTTGATCAATGCAAAGTTCAAACATTCAATGCTAGTTTTATGAGAACCGTTAAGTCCAGAATCAAGTGGCAGATGCAGGTTGCCAGATTGAAGACAAATAAAAAAACAAAACAAATGGAACTAAAAAGAGTGAACTGATGTCAGTTGTTTTAAAGGGATCATATGATGCTGCAAAAAAGACCATTATTTTGTGTATTTGGTGTAATGCGATGTGTGTATACAGTCTAAGGATGCACATTTTCCATACACTAAAAAAAACTACAAACTACACACACACACACACACACACACACACACACATACAAACATATTTTACTTTAAAATCTATAATCTTTAAAGATTTAAACTTTAAAAAACTCTAATCTTCTATGCCTGACCCTGTGTTTGCTGGCTTCCATGGCTACAAAAGGCTGTATTTTCCTTGAACTGGCAACCTGGAGGGTCTAAATACTTTGGGGTAAACTGGCAGTGGGCAGAATCAAAGACCAAAACAAAACATTCTGACACGCAATGCGCATTTCAAAGTAGAATAGCTGTGATTGTTTTTCTTAGAAACAAGTATGTGGACTCAGCGTGTTTCCTAAATATCTGCAAACATATTGTGGTATTTTATGCTCCGGTACAGTCAGTTCTTTCCAATTCATTTAAAGCAATAATTTACCTAGAAGCGAAATTGGCTATATTTAAATCACCCTCATGTCATTCCAGAACTTTTTTTTTCCCGTAAAAGAGATTTTGAAGACATTTTTGCGCGGACACTGAAGGTATTTGGCATCCACAGCCAAACTGAACCCCACTGACTTCCACTGAATAGACATTTCAAATAATCATCTTTCATTATCCACAGAACAGCGTGAGGGTCAGGAAGTTGTTTTAATTCTGTGCGAACTACGAAGCATATTTGCATTAAGCAAAGGGCAGAAATGCCTTCCCCCGAAAGTAACTATAAATCAATCCACCCAAAAAGTTGTCTAGGTGGGAAACTCTGTGAGATATTTCTGTGAAATGTTCTACTGGGAATCACCTAAAACAAGGCTATACAACTCAAAAGAATCATAAAAAGTGAGCTTTTCTCTGTAGTAGCACTACCTAATAACTTTTCACTAAGAACAGTAAAACATTAGTACACACACACACACACACACACACACACACACACACACACACACACACACACACACACACACACATCTTAGTTAGAAAGTTAAAGTAGTTCTCATGTCCTACACGTTTCAATTGCCTTCTCAACAGATTCTCTGGAGTATCTTCACTGACCTCCACGTCCAGCGGCTACTGAGTAAATGTTTCACTTACCAGCTTGTTCTTCTCAGTCCTAACTGTGAGTTAGTTCAGCCGCATTATAATTTCCGCGACCGTTCTCACACATTTAAACGCTCAATGCAACTTCGACGAACGCAACCGTGCCAACCCATAGGCTCCCTTTAAAAATAAAACTTCAGCCCCTAAGCGCTGTTTATCAACTAAGTATTCGTCGGGTGAGACAAGAAAGCAAGATGCTCCGCTGCGAAGCGCCCGCTGTGGGCGGTCCATGGGTGGAGTTTGCTCTAACTCTTTCACACATGCAACAAGTGTGCTGGAGCGAGTCCGAGTCAGTTCCCTGAATCGGCTCTCGCTCGAACAGCTCGGTTCAAAAACACAGTGATTTTTTTCCATCATGACGCTATTGCGCCATCACGTGCAGAGCACGTCGCTGGTTATTAAGTTTCCCGTCAACAAGGTCATCTAGAAACAAATCTAATTACAATATAACGCATTTAGCCTACATTTAGGCCCATATTTCAGAAGATATTCGAGTTTATAAAAATAATTTCATACTTTATTTATAGCAGTCACGCGTTAAAACATTACTTCTAGGCTATTTAATTAATTCACTTCATCTTCTATCAGTCAAACCTCAGCATCACGTCTAATAGCTTAAACGAATCTCGAATAGACGAGTCGACTCAATCAATCAGTTGACTCGAATTCAGATTTTGTGAACTGATTCACTGAAAACATCCGACTCAAAAGAAAGATTCGTTCAGTATTCGGACATGTGTGTTGAACAGCTGTGGTCTGATGTGCTGCTGCCACGCATCGCCACTGTCTGCACACACTGGACCAGAATTTACCCTGTTCATACACATAAATGTGGTTTCCTTTAATCCCCAAGCATCTACACTATGTATTTAAGTCCAAATAAGCAGTCCAAGACGACTCGTTGACCATAACTTTAGGCCATGCGAGCTTTTTCCCCTAAGATGAACTGCTGAGTCGCACACTGAATTTAGAAATGTAATTAAAGATTTGACAAAGACAACATTATCATCTGGCCTGTAGCTACTGCAAAATGGCTTTCTGTGTAAGGTCCTCTAGAGGGCAATATCGCACTGCTCGTGGGTTTCAGTAGCATTCAGCACATTACGATTTCTCAACACGTCGAAATGCTGAATAAATGCAAGGGATATTTTCCTTTTTTCTTTCTCTCAGTTGCTGATTTACCACTGAAGTATCGATCTGCCTTAAAAGATAAACCTACAGTTAGCATGCGGTCCAGGATTTTAAAAACATATGTTTTTTTTAACAGCAAATTTTATTTAGGCGCTAACCTTTATAAAACGTTGATTGCCAGACTCAGAAGGTCAAATTAAATAATATACGAGATGTTTTATTTTATAGTCATTTTATCCACCTTATATTGCAAAACGGAAGTAATTTTTCTGTGAATGTGCGAGACTTCCGTAAAGTTAAGTAAATAACTGGAAGGGAAAAGCGCGCTAAAACTGTTTATAATTACGACAATGCATTAAAATGATGTGATAGGAAATATCAGTTTTAAATATCAAGCAGCATAACAAGCTTTAAAAAAAAAAAAACTTTTATTAGTTGTCAAGCTAAAAATAACTGGAAGCCATGCCTCGCAGAATCACGTTCAAGCCTGACAAATTTTTTTTTTGTAATATTTATTTACTTAGTTAATCATTATTATAATGCCTAGGAATGTACATCAAAATAGATCAAATGAATCCAATTAAAAGTAAATGTCACTAACTACAGCTACTACTAACTGCTAGCAAATAAGTGCAAAAAAATATCACCTTTCGCACCTTTCAAGGGACAATAATTGTCTGAACCAGAGCAGGAAAATAAAGTAGTAGTAGTAGTAGTAGTAGTTGTTCTCTGTGACCGGTGGTCCTCTCATTAGTTTTGGCAAGGCCTTCCCAATAGTGGCCGAGGCACAGGGGTACCGTTGACCTTGACGACAGGAGTCCCGTGTTAAACACTAATGAGAGAGACGTTCCCAAGCTTGTCTACAGCGCTGGCCCGATCAAACAAAGGGGAAGTGGTCTAAAAATAAACGGAACACATTAATGAGTGATCTGCAGGTAGCGAAAGGCGGTGCTCTTTGTTTGTTCTTCAGCGAAGGTGTGGATCTGTACGTACGGCTGGAAATCCAGAACGGGCTTCTGTTTGAAATGATGAAGATTTGACCCGCTGTTTGGAACAAAATTGCTCTTCGAGGCTGATCCTCAACCTTCTCCCCTTCAGATTGAAATTCTTGACATGATCCCTTTGAGAAGGTAAGGAATCTAGGAGATGTGCCAGCTCACGCACACACACACACACACACACACACACACACACACAAAAAAAAACAGCTTTGAGAATAAGACGGAACGCCACTCCGCGGGCAAGAAGAAAAAGTGGCAAATTCAAGCAACAATTAATTTGCACAATATAATCCACTTCTATTCCCTGCCAGCAGGATTTATGCCAACTCTGCACATGAGAGCCATGAGGCTCTCTCTGGGCAGGAACAATTTCATCAGCCCTCCATGATTGATGAGGAGAGCAATGAATCTCTGGAGCAACAAGGCAGAAACAGCCTTTCCCTCTCACACAGTCCCTGTCACCTCTGTTTCCCTGGCGGTTTCCTGCTCTCCGCAAGTCTTTTGCTCTCGTCACTCTCCGTCATCTGCTCTTTTTTTTGTCTGGTCCAATGTGGTTAGCATATTGTCTCATGTACACTGATAACAGATCTAGTTAGTGAGATAATTGTCATCAATCATACTAAATGTAGTTAGTCACAATGTAATAGGGGGCAATATTCATTTAGAAAAGGATTTAAAGCCACACAAAAGCAATTTGTTCTTCATTAAAAAGTTCTGTAGATAAAAAATGAATCGTACTTTTGAAAAGAGATGACAAAGACTGTAGTCTTGTCAGTAGTTTCTTTTATATATATATATATATATATATATATATATATATATATATATATATATATATATATATATATATATATATAAAAGAAACTACTGAGAATTGTGTATATATCTCTCATCTACCTTTTTTGTAATTTTTTTTATCTTTTAGTGGAAACTATCTTTTGCATATTGCATAGAAAATTACAAACATTTGTGTATTTTCTTGATGAAATACAGTAATTTCAGCAGAAATAAATGCAGTTGGTTAACAGGTCAAATTTGCTCACATGAATGCGTTCTATTGACCAGTATAAAGCAGCTTGGTTATAAAGTGACTTCTGTGCGAACTGTGCATAGCCAAACTATTTAAAATAAAATTATTTCGCATGTGGGAACCTCACCGATTCGACAGCATTTGCAAAAACCTGTTTGAAAACAGTTGCTAGTGGCGCATAAAAAATACACATGGCCTTTAGCGCCCGAACGTCAAGAACATTAGCCAAGCAACAGCTAGAAAAGGTCCACGAGGGACAGATAATGGTGTTATATATTTGTTGAGCCCACAATAGACTGTACAGGTGTTGACGTTATCCACGTCCAAATTTAGCTCCATTATTAAAATGACTCTAATCCATCAAAGCGAATCATCCCTGCGCTTGCTTTCACTGTAACAGAGGGATAGTTCACAACGAGGACTTTGACCTTACATGCCATTAAAACAAATTAAAACGATGACTCAAGGAACAAACTTTACGATTTCAAAAGCTGTGGAAAATAAAAGTGAATTTTTCAGCAGCTCGGGGTTGGCCTCAGATGCCATGACTGATTTATGAGGTACGTACTGCCTCACTGACACCTCCTACTTCTGCACTTCCTCCATCCCAAACAAATCAACTTATCTTTATTCTGGAGTCGATATATCTGACACTAACCATTTTTATTGTAATTTGCGTATTAGGCCTATTTTTTAAGTTTCATTATTTTATTTGATGTGACGTTGCTAACACAAATTTAATTTTATTCTGTAAGTACAATGTTTATGCTCCGATAGAAATCTCATTGCTCCGGTCACGCTGTTTGAACTTGTTGTCTTATATTTTTCTTTTAGAGCTCACCTGCCTTTTGGGTGCAAAGGTTACTTCAGACCTTTCAGTTGAAAATAATGTTCCTGGCAATACAAAGACCAAGGTTGATCACTGCCGCAGTGCCCTCCAATTGTATGAACACACATCTAGTGCCCTGCTGACACTCCAGGAGAAAAAGGACTGATAAGAGAGAAGAGATAAAGAAGAATGGCAGCTAGGAGGGTCCTCTGGGCAGGCAACCAATTACAGATGACAGCATCAGATTGTGTGTGGTCTCTTTCACCATCAAAAGACAAAACTCCCTTGACGACTGGCCACAAAAGGACCAAGGACACCCCGCTCAAGACACGCTGGAAGGAAGAAGAAGAAGAAGAAGAAGAAGAAGAGACATTTTGGAGTCCGAAAAGTTCTCCTGAGTCATTTGACCGTTTTAGAGAAGGTCTAAACAGGCTTTCTTTCCTCATCTAACTTCATAAACACCAAGAGAGGCTGTGCATAACATCTAAGAGCAGACAGTCCTGATTAACATCCCTTCGAGCAGAAAACAGAAGGACAAGATAGCGAAATAGTGATGTACAGCTGTTCAATGAAATGTTTCTTATTCCAGTTAATGTTTTGCCTGTAACACTTGTGACTAAATCGCAAACTTAAATAATTTATATTGCAAACTTGAGTGTAAACAAACACCTTATATTTTTTAACAAATGTTTATATTTCATATTCGTGCCGTCGCATGCTTATTCAGCAGTTTTGATAGCACCGCAGTGTTTAAACTTTTAAGGAAAATCAATCTACACTTACTTAGAGTTGTCTATACACGTTAATCTTGGATGGAGAAAACTAATTTAACATTGGAACATTTGGAAACGTTTTAGCACTACTTCCAAGGACTCAATTTAATGCGGAAATAAACAATCCAAATTTTAATCTGAATGCATTTTTCATTACAAATAAATAGCACTTAAACTGCAGAAAACCCAGTCAGGCTTTAAAACTTTGGGAGCCAGATCATGTAGGCCTATGCTACTTTCCATTTGACACGCTATGTCAATATAAATGGTTTTTAACAAAGCACCTTATGAAGAAATAATGAACAGGAGATACAGGAATGATATTATAACTCCCCGTTATTTCATTCCAAACAGTCTCAGGATAATAAACAATTCTGTTTAATTCGAAACAAGTAATGAGAAAGGGACGCAGGCGCAATTAAGTCCAAACTACACAACCGTAATAACAACATTCAGTAATAACTGGTTGCATAATCACGTTAGATGTTAGATTCATTTCGACAGGCGGTATGAAGACATACTTCCTGTCAGTCAGTCACGGTTAATCCATCTCATAAGCAGAGTGACAAGGACCTTGACTGCTCCCTCAGGCCCTATCAGATCGGTGTCGCGCATCCTCAATCCTTCTTGCTGCACACGTTGCTTTGAAGGTTCCTACCTCTTAAGTGGCTGAGTAATGTTCTTCTCTCATGACATCTCCTTGCCCCTTCCACTAAACGCAGTATATTGTCTCCTCAGTGAAACGGCATGACGCTCTCTCGCACGCACTGACAAACAATTTTGATACGTGTCCTGAATTCAAACAAGCCGAGTAGTCGCTCGTGAAACTTTAATGAGCTGTAAAACAAGAAAATACATGGCTGTTAGAAAAGTCTGGACTCGCTCGCTGCGTTACAGGTACCAACTGTGAAGAGAGAAATAGAAATTTGTGGTATTGTAATGTGGGACGCTTGTTTCTGAACAACTAGTACAGAGGAAAGTTGGTGCTGAAGGTCAGTAATCCCCACTCTCTGGGGTCTCAGAAAGCTGGGATGTTGTGATGGAAAGGAATGAAAAATTATACAATGCGAAATATTTCTTCTCCTTTCCTTCGGCAGGCCGCTTTGAAGTAGTTGTGATTTCCCTCGGGGGTCGCCGGGGGCCAGGGGTGGACAGTGAGGGGTTTCGAAAGAGGTGGGTCGAGGGCTGTCTGCTATTGTACACAATCATCTGAGCAGCTCGTCTACCCAAGCTGTAGGTCTATGAATTATAGACACGCGCCAGACACCGGCGTCGACACTCTGCCCCGGGAACCCACCCACACTTGATCTACTGATCCTTCAAAGGGACGAAACTTAGCATGTCATAAATAAAACCATCAAAGTCCGTCATCTCTCACGTGGATGACGTAGGAAAACAAGGCTTTCCCATGAGGAAACAAGCGCTGAAGGCTGACTTCATCAGATTGCACGCTATCCATCTAGTGTTTATTCTGATGCCTTTTAAGTAAAAATAGTATAGTTGAGTTGAAAGTTCGTGAACGCCACCACAATATTGTATTAGCAGTGGAACTTCCTTCAAATGAATAGTTTATCAGAACAGAACTTTATCATTACATCACTTGCTCACCAGTGGATCTTTTTCCGCATGCAATGGATTTTGTGCTGACAAACAATTAATCACAATTAATCACGCCGAAAATAAAAGTTTTTGTTCATATAATAAATGTGTGTACTGTGTTTATTTATCATGTATATAATAATACATGCACATACATATACGTATTTACGTTACATTTAGACATTTACCAGAAGCTTTTACAATGGAAACAATCCAAAAAAAAGCAATGATTTTAACAAGTCAACTGTTATAACAAGTCTCAGTTAACTTTTGAGGAAGCAAGGAACTTTTAGATTATGTAACAAAGCTAATGTTAGTTTATATATACCATAGATATATATATATATATATATATATATATATATATATATATATATATATATATATATATATATATATATATATAATTTTTTTTTAAATATGTATATATCTATATGTAAATATTTTATAATAATATTTTTTGGAAAATATCCTATTATGCATACATAATAAATATACAGAGTACACACACGCACACACACACATTTTTATTTTGGATACAATTAGTAGTTTGACAGCACTAATTATTATGGATTATGGACTTGTATATTGGCCAAAGTTTAAAGTGAAATGTCTTAATGAGGGACTTGTTTCTCACGAACACAAACATGAAGCTTTTTACTTCAAACGTTATTTTTTTGTGGATTGGGATGTTTTTATGAGGTGTTTTGTTTCTTGTTCTGAGGATTCATTGGTAAGCAAGTCATGCAATGATGCATTTCTATGTCTGTTTCTATGAGAGACAAACTAATGTACTTCACATGTGGCCTGTGGGTGAGATCGTTTTCATTTTTAGGTGACCGATTCTTTGGGGGTAGGTCAGTGTGAAAACATGTCATTATTGACAGTGCATTTGTTAAAATCTACAAAATGAAACTAAGTTACATGCACAAAGTGTTGTAGGCTACAATTTTGCTTTAATTTACAAATTCCTGAATAAAAATCTAATTAATTTACCCTTTAAAGTAAAGTTTTTTTAACCAAGTGACATAGCAGACTTCATATGACTTCATAACTCATAAATACAAACTTCACAGAAGGACTTGAATTTCAATCCCATGTTTGAGACTAGTCAGGTTCATGTAAAGGGACCGAATATTATTTACGAACAGCACTTTTCCTAAGTGCCAAATCAAAAAGAGGTTTTCATTTCCTCTGGTCTCTGCTTGGATATTATGTTGGTGTCCACATCTTGAGGTGATGTTGAATGCAGAGGCTTATCGCAGGGAAAATGCTATGCAATGCCGTGAATACTAAAACGCACACGGTGAGATAAATGCGTAGCGGATCAACAACAAATACAGAAGTCTGTGATGATAACAGATAACAAAAATGTAGTTCAAGATGCAAGTGTCATGTTTTTAAACTGACTCTTTATATTTAAGTTGGCTTCATACATTTTTTGAAGTGTTTATGACATTTTCAACAGTATTTTTGATTTATTGGATCTAAAACATCAGGTGCCATAGCCACAACGGCACCTGCTTTATCACTAAACATACATTGCCAGGTTCATTCCATACAAGTAATGCTTTTTTATAGGCTACCTTACCCCTCACACAAACATTTCTGCATTTTAAAGTTGCTAAAAAGAATGTGTTTGGTGTAATGCAATGTGTTTTCGCACAAAACAGTTTTTTTTTACCACATAGTGTACATTACTGGTGCTTCTCTAAGCCCCTTCTTCTGAAACGACTCGATTTGTACAAAGCTCATTCTCAAAACGTGAGGTTTGCTCCGATTTATCAGCTATCCAGTGCGTTGTGATTGGCCAAACACCTCAAGCGTGTGACAGAAATGTTACCCCTCTCACCATAACGTGACGCCGTGCCCAGCGCTATGACACAAAAACAACAAAAGCAGGGGCGGACTGGCCATCGGGAGCACAGTGTGTGACAGGTACACGCACATGAAGGACAGAGAAAAAAATCTAGAGACTGTAAGGAAAACGGAAGTTCAAGAGATAGCATTTAACTCCAGCCTAGGAATCTAAACTTTGTTTTTTCCAAATTTGTTGTGGAATGACTTGGATGAGTGTGAGATTTCCCGGGCCTGAAATTTTGTTCACCAAATAAACGCCATTACAATTTAGCCATTTGTTGCATCCAGAGGGCACACTGTTGCTGATTGTAATGACTTATACTGTGTTTTCAGCGGGTTGCATCCGTGGCTGCATCCGAGAAATGAGAACCATGAAGCATTTGAATAGTAAGTAGCAGATTCAGAAAACCATAATAACATGCGCTCAAGAGTCAGAAGCACCAAACTGTCCTTGCGAAGTTGGAAATCCCTCACTTCATGTGCACAGCCAGCACACCCGGCTTCGGTCCTCCGTAAATGCTCTGATATTTGAGTTGAACTGTTCTGGGACAGTGTTGTAAGTACAACTTAAAATCAATATACAGCCTTTATTGTCACACGACACCACAGTGACAGTAGATTTATCGAACTGCATTATTTGGTGTGCATTGCACTTTTTATTTATTTCTTTTAAATGGAAATATCATCTTTGTAATGTTTTATGTAGTTAATATGTCAAGACAAAATACCTTAGCTGACTAGACTATTATACCGTGGCTAAACGTTTTAATCGGGTAGGCATTATCTGAATTCACTTTATGGGGAGAAAATAAGCATAACAATCGATTCTCTCTCTTCTCGGAATCAAAACTCCTTTACTTCAGTTCTCCAGCACTTTTCCGCAGGCGCCAGATGAAACGGCAGCAGCGCTGCTTCTCTCCAACTCAAATTTGAGATAATCCTTTTTTTTTTTCTTTTAAGTTTTACAACTCGCAAACGGCGCGGTAACCTTTCTTTATCAATTCTTACCAACTCTATAAGACGCGATGTAGCCTCTGTGTCTTTACGCGGTTTCCGCGCCTCTGACACATCGCTCATGACCTACACAGCATCGCGAACAGGATCTTCTTCATTTGCTGTCTCATTCCGGCGCTTCTCACGGATACGTTCGCGCCATTTCTCCCTCGTCTCTGTATGGCAACTTTGAGACGGACGCCGAAGCGCGCATAGCCGCTGGCTGTACGAGCCCGATTGGAGGCTAATTTGACTGGAGAATTGAGACCGACTTTGATGGCTTCGCCCTTTAGGAAGAGGAGTAGACAGCGGGATGCGTGGCTGACGATGTCCTCAACTTTCTGGCTTGTGCTGCTGTTGAGCGGTCTGCTGATCCTCTACTGCGGTAAGTACGCTGCTCTTCTGCCCGAGATCCCTTCTTTCGCTCGACGATAAGGTACCTGCGAGTTCGGAGGCAATGATGAGTTTGTCATAATGTCGGTATGAAAAGAGGCTCGAACATTTCACGCTAATGATGGAGGGATGGATCTTTTTTTTTAGACGATAAACGTCCAATCTTCATCCCAGTGGATGGATAAATTGTCTTTAGACATAAGATAGATAGATAGATTTCAGACAAAAATGACCAGTTACCCTCAGTTTACTAATGCTGATAGATAGATAGATAGATAGATAGATAGATAGATAGATAGATAGATAGATAGATAGATAGATAGATAGATAGATCCTAGACAAAAATTTCCATGTTACCATCAGTTTACTAATGCTGATAGATAGATGGATAGATAGATAGATAGATAGATAGATAGATAGATAGATAGATAGATAAAAAGATAGATAGTTTTTAGACAATATTTTCCAGGTTACCCTCAGTTTACTAATGCTGATAGATAGATCAATAGATAGATAAATAGGTAAAAAATAGATTTTAGACAATAATTACAATGTTACCATCAGTTTACTAATGCTGATAGATAGATAGACTGATAGATAGAAAGATAGATAGATAGATAGATAGATTTTAGACATTCATTTCTTATTGCTGATGGATAGATAGATAGATAGATAGATAGATAGATAGATAGATAGATAGATAGATAGATAGATTTTAGACATTTTCTTATTGCTGATGGAGGGATAGATAGATAGATATATTATAGACATTCATTTCTTATTGCTAACGGATGGATAGATAAATACTTTTTCTAGACAATAATTAGATCAACATACGGATAGACAGACAGACAGACAGATAGATAGATAGATAGATAGATATAGATTTGTTTGTAACTGTTAATGCATGAATGGATACTTTCTTTTAAAAACTATATCAATAGAGCAACAGACAAATGGATAGTTAGATATGCTGTAGATAAAAAGATTCATGAATGTTTGGATGGATAAATAGTTAATAAATTAATTAAAAATATTTTTTTTTACTATCAGTATACTGATTTCTGGACATTTGTAGCAAATTTTTGGACATGCATTTTTCTGCTCCTCCCCTACAAAAAAAACTTTCACCAAAAAACATATACATTAATTTGCTAACTTTTCAGCGCTATAAGAAAGAGAGAGAGAGAAAGGGAAAAGATCGAGAGATGTACATGAGGTAACTACATTTTACCTAATCAGGTTCGGCCCCTCTATGTGACTAGATTACCGGTCTGGTGTTTGGGGACTCAGGAGTCGAGCCCCACTGTACTGTGGCTGTGGGAGTCTTCATTAGCATTGTGTTGTCCTATCGATTGAATCTATAGCATTGCATTTAGTTAGAGGACACAGCAAAAAAACAGACACTTCCTCCCCAGTGGCCTTTCAGCAAATGGGCAAGACCCCTTAATCAGTTTTATTAGGGGATGTAGTGTTTCTGGACCAGACACCCAGAGCCCATTGTGGCTTTCCGAAGGGCTGTATTCTTGTCTGAGTCCCCACTGCATATTGACTTGAGTACATTAAAATCTTTAGTTCTTCCTCAGACAGGCCAGTAAATGGAAATCTTTATTGATTGCTCTGCGGAGACAGCATTCGCACAACGGTTTTACCCCCTCAACAGATTTTAGGACTTCTTACGTGGGGGCCTAAGACAGCAAAATCTTTTCATTAAGAGTAACAACAATCTCTTTCCATGCATTTGTGCTGTTATCTCTTAAAAGCTAGAATGCACTAGCTCCACACTTGAGTCCATAACTCAAAATAAACTTGGAGACAGGCCATCTGTTCAGTGCATACAAATAATAGGCTATTTAAAAAAACAACAACAACAGCCCAAAATCTGTTTTCTAACCAGCAGCCTTAATGTTCAAACCAGTTGAATCAACAATTTTTCTGCATGACATTGACCACGAATTATTCATATCGCGCAATAAGTAAGAAGACAAAATAACGGCACCTTAAGGAGTCGTTATTCTAGAGCTGACACCATACTCTTTTAATCCATCTATGCTGTTCTCTGACTTTGGAAAATCAAGTTATTCAATGGCTGTGATGTCCAGCGGGGTGCGAGTGGTTTTTGACTCACAGGATTATTATGCGGAGCACTCATGATGAAGTAATTGCATGAAAGCAGCCATTTATTGTTTGTATTTCTGTACATTAATCTTGCTGTGCAGGCATATGCTTTATTATGCATGTGATGAGGTTGTGTGAAGAACTTCAAAATTCTTCTAAACTTCCTTTCAAAGCTGAAAAATATTGAGTTTCTAAGAACCACCCCCTCTAAAGTGCTTATGAGACATTGGATCTCTCTAACGTGCTGCTTCTTCACCGTTTTAAGAGCATGGATGGGATTCATTAAAATGGCTCTTCAGATGCAAAGGGTGGAAGAGACTCCCTAAGTAGCTGAACAGTTTGAAAGCTATAATGCTAACTTTGGATTTCCATTACATGAGTTGAGCCCCCTATAAAGGCGTTCTCCCAAGTGAACACTGAAGCAGATCATCCAGGAACTCTTTTCACTGGTTATTTAGAGAGATTTGCAAAATAACAGGTACTCATAGCTCCCATTTGTATTATATAAACTATTTTAAAATAAAAAAAAGAAGGCTTTTGGGGGAAACTAAAACTAGTTTAAGATACACTACAAGCTACTAACAGACTTACATTTAAATGTAAATACAAAATAGACTAGAATAAAACTATATAAAACAGTTTGCTGAGTTATGTTCTAATAGTGCTTATATACCAGATGCTTAATTGGTACATTAGTGGTGGAGAGATTCAGTGATTCTCTCTGCAGTTTATATGTATGTGTTTATAAGTGAACAAACTCATTGAAACATTCGTTTAACCATTTTATCCAAAAACAGATTTATTCAGAAACAAACAAATCGGACAGCCACTTTTATTTAGTTACTGAATCATTCACACCGATTTGTTCAAAAACACTTATTCACTAATTCAGGAATGTTACGAATTAGTCAATGAATCATTCAGTCAAATGATTTATTCAGAAACATAGATTCATTCAGGAAGTGGCTGAGTGAGTCACTGAATCACTTTGTATAAACAAGACATAATGGGTTGAAGAGGGCAAGGCTAAGTTTCCATGTCCTCAAACACAATTTCTACCCCCACCCCATTAGTTCAGAATTACTGATTCATTCAGGAACAAAACATGTGGTTGTCTTTGTGTGAGTCAATGAATAATTTACATATATTGTTGAAATACACAGATTCATTTTTAGTCAATTAATTTGTTCAGAAACACTGATTCATTCAGGAACAATGAATGAATCAGTGTTTGATTGAGTCACTGAATCATTTACTCAACCAATTTGCTGAAATACACTGATATATTCAAGAACTGCTAAAATAATTTATGAACGCAATGTAAGTAACCTTGGACAAAAACTTCTACAAAATAGAAGTGTTTTTTAAACTTTTCGTTTTCACTCAAAACTGAATGAACGTTTAAACAATAGAATTATTAAAATACTTTACACTGTACTATAGCGGGGTGTACACACAAAGCAACATTAAAAAGTGATGTAGAGTTTTGAGTATTGCTCAACTCATTGCAAAAAGTAGCCACTACATGTTTTTAAAACAACGGCTCAAAAGTCACTACTAAATATACAGCAGTGTACATGAAGCTAAAACTGTACAGGATGAGAAATGGCATAGTTATAGAAGGAAACAGTGTGTACTTAAGTGAAACACAAATGAACACACACACAGATACAGAAAGAGCAAATCTAGTCACTTTGAAGATGAGAGAGCACAAAAGTACGCCTTGAGAAAAATTTCAAACTTACAGGACTTGACAAAGAAGTTTTTTAGTTTGCAAAATACTAATCGCCGGAGGCCATTACTGCACTGTGGAGGCAGGGCAAGCCTTTTTTCCTGTAAAGGAAGCACCTTTTCAGATAAAAAAAAATCCAAAACAGGCAATCCAACAAAAATAGATGGAAGAATTTATTTGGTCCAACGGTTCGTAGCCGAGGAAATAAACTACTTTGGGAAAATAAACAAGTTTGATAGCAGCGCCAGGAAAGAAATATGAAAAGTCTGGCACGCGACAACTAAATGAGCTGCTATTTTAATAAAGCCGGCGGATAATGAAGCTGCTCAATTAATGTGGTTTATGGTGCAGTTCTTTTTCTCTCCGTTCGAACAATGCTCTGACATTGAGATACCTTCTACATTTCCACATCAGCCTGCGATAGATCACTCAGTCCGTTTCTTTGCAAAACCTATTGTGGGTGAGAAAAGAACGATAGAGAACGAGACGGAAAGAGAGAGAGAGAGGGAATGAGTGTGTTTACAAGAGCTCATTCAACGGACACAGGGGAAGAGAAACCCTGAAGATATTTATTCAACTGGAGCAGTGTAATTCCAGCTGATACATTCATACATTTTGAAACATGGCTTTGTTAAGCTTCATTGGCCGTCTCTGGGAAACAGAATCTCTCTACTGCTCTATCCCTGAAACCTTGGCTTCTTGCTTTTGCTCTTTTTCTCAGGAGCAATAAATGTTAGATTGTATTGGCACTATATAGTCCCGGCCAAATCCTATTAATATGTGTTATATTAGGTTTTTTCGTGGCAATATCGAAAAGAATCTCTCTCATTCCCGTCGTTCACCCTCCAAAAGACGTGGTTCATCATCCGCAAATATAATACTTTCAGAGCAAAAGCATTGTTACATTTTCGGACAGAAGGTCACCGGTGTTTCGCGCCGCATGTAGACCGCAGCGTGTCTGTTAGTGACTCTCCTCCCTGCCGTCTGGCAGGCCACTCTATCCACAGAATCGAGCTCACCCAGCTTAACTAAATCAAGTGCAATTTGAAAGCAGGAGACGTGCCAGGAGTGCCATTGTGTAAGTCTTGAATAATGTAAAGCAGCTGATGCCTTTGCTTGTTGCGGAATCTCTTTGTGGCTCAAATAATTTAAGAAAAGCTTTCACGAATCGCTCTTGCGGCAACGTCGGAATGCTTTCTCTAAAAACAAATTGTCGCATGCAAAGAGCCTGGCTGCCACCAAGGTCATTTCGTTCATTTACTCATCTATTTTATTTTATCCCCCCCTTTTCCAGCTAACCCCGCCTTCTCTGCGAGTATTTGTCGGTATTGACCCGTTTGTTTGTAATCGGCTTTAACCTCAGGTAAGAACTTGAAATAGTATTGTTACCCTATTTTATGCATCTGTTCGTGACGATAAACAACTGCATTTTCATAAGCTCAGTGAACGCTACCAGGTGTAAACCAGAAGAATCACTTTGTTCTGGACGTTCCTGAGATGTTCTCCATGATTCCAGACGTGCATTTCATTAATTGACACAAACTGAATGGAACAGAATGCACTGGTCTCGAGACGTGTCTGAAACTGTTTAAACTTGGCACAGTGTCATATACTCATGCACTGGGATGTTTAAACAGCACCGAGACATCTGTTCATGAGTCAGTGACAAATAAATAGAAAGATGTTTTAAAAATCTACTTTAAAATGCATGCCAGATTTTGAGAAATAGATTTTTGTGTACATGTTAGTTCCATATGTTTTTGAAAAACACATTTTTCAGAACTGAAGAACCAATGAACTGAACAACCAATGCGATGTAACGAATGTCATGTGGTATAACCAAGTAAAATGTTCACGTCTTAATCATGTCCGAGTAATGTTCAAAAATAATTTTTTTAGGTAAGAAACATCATAAGTCTGTATCATATCATAGTTGTATCATATCATATCAAGTTTTTCTTTGCATAATATGTAAACATAATTAATATGCACAGTACACATCTAATGTAAACAACATCTTTTATTTTGAAAAAATATATTTGTCATAAAAAGGTCAAATTATGTTTTTAAAGATCTGGATGCGCAGTCAGGACTGTCTCCGAGGGTACTGTATATGACATCATTTCTTGTCTTATTTTGCTTTCCCCGCATCTTTCTGCATATTGCTTTCCTACCTTTTCAAATACTAATGAGCAGTAAAGCAGTATATATATATATATTTATTTATTTATTCATATGAGCTGTACGATCAGGTTGTGCCAGAAGGTTATTTTTTTTTTGCTTGAAATAATATGAAAATGAGTTTACCTGAGAAATTAAAAACATGCTCAGAATATAAGAGGTATATTCAAGTCATCGAGTTTATAAATCACCAGTATTTTTTAATTAATTAATATATCTGGATAAAAAAATGAGCATCATGTCATTGACCTTTATACAGAGCAATAATTAAAATAAATGGCATGTCCAGAGAGAAGTATTAAAGGACACACACACACACACACACACACACACACACACACACAGAGGCATACACACCTTTTCAGAATTGTTTCTCCATCTTCACCACTGAAGGGCAGATGCTTTATGATTTGCCTTGAAAATGTTCTTGTGTGCTTTGCATAGCAACGACGAGAAACCGGTATAAATTCTGCACTGAATATAGAATGAATGTATTCCCATCTGACCTGTGGGCAGTAAAATTCATAAAGTGGCCCATCTTTTACAAGCACATTAACTTTTTTCTCCTCTCTCTCAATTTGGTGGTAATGCCGCCAACAGTTTGAGAAAATGGAGTTATCCTCGGTGGAATGCCTTTTCGTGATTACATCTCTGGCCTAAACAATATTTTAGTCAAATCTCTATTTCATTTTACTGATCCTTTACAAGATATTAGATTTTAATAAGCAATCTCTTTTTCGGTCATTGCTCATAGAATCATCCGACTGAGGTTTTGCTTGTGATTAGGTTGGAAAACGGCAGAGTTTTTACACTGTGCCGAATGATGTATCACTTTAGAAATGTGGTCACAGATGTCGGCTATGTTTTGACAAGCCAAGTGAATTCAGCATTACTACTTGATCATCTACATCTGCATCATTCGCATGAAAACCTTTTTAAGCTCGGTTGCTTGTCACTACATCTTGTCTGAATGATTTATCTACAGCATTTGTCAAAAACTGCTTACCATCCACATCTACACCGTTGTGGACGGCATATTTGAATCTGTCAATAATTAATTTCACACATGCTCTCCATTTCATAAACACTTGATACAACAGTGCATCACGGTCAATGGGCAAAATGTTAGTTCTGTCAAATCAATACTGTCCATAATAACGCTGTCCTGCCCTGCATGGAAAACACTTCAGAAGTAGAGAAGTATCTGCTTTTCCACACTTAGATTCTCTTTGAGATCATCCATCTGTCCTCCGAACTGACCAGGGCACCGCTGTTTCAGTCAGTAAATATTGACTTTACACATGAGGTCGTTTCTGTCATGTAGTACCTTTTGACTTTATAACTTCAAGTAAAAGATGTCTGTTGTAAAAAAAAAATTTTTTTCTGAAAGGGTAAAAACAGACCTTCAGAAACAGGCAGAAGTGTGGTAGAATGACTCAACAGGAAATAAAGAGGAAGGCTTTACAAACTGAGTGTGTTTATTTGAAGTTAACTGTCAGAAATGTGATAAGATATGTGTCAGATATTTGTGCACGGCACTCTGGGACACTGATTCATACAAAAGCACCGTACTTATTTAAATGTCCTTTTAATCTGCTGTTGCACGATTTAATAAATCGCCACAAAAAGGTTTTTGTTGAAACAAGATTTAAACATAATAATTAAAAAGGTTCGAATCTTCACTGTCACAAATACATAACTAAAAAAAAAATCAATAATATTGTCACCAATAACATTAACCACTAGCGCAATATTCACGTTCAAAGGTGATATTTTTGCTATTATAGAGATACTATATTTTTTGGTAATCATTTTGAATTATATTCCCTTTTATTTTAATCTGACCATTATAGTAATTTTTTTGATGTCGACATTTATTTTTTTATTACTTTTTTATTTCAATGTTATTTGTTTCATAAAGTTAAATAAACTTACATTCTTTTTCTGGTTTTGTAAAGAAAGTTTTTATGACTTTAGTTTTAGTCCCCTACTTACCTTTGTGCTGTCCTTCTGACCACAGTTGTTCAAGACAAATAAAAGCCTCCCATAAAAGTCCCGTCTTTTGTTATGTAATTTGGATACTTTATCAAAAAACATCTGTCTTTCATTGTGCTCATTTAGAAAACGTCCTGTTTCACAAACTCTTCTTTAGAAGTGTTGTTACTGTAAGTAAGTTTGATTCTTATTCTTTTCCTCTTTTCCTATTTTTAGCCAATGTAAAAAAAAAATCTAAAGCGGACAATCCAATCGACTTACAGTTAAGTATAATTGTTACATCAAATTGCACTTGATGCAACACCATCACGCCATGAATAACTAAAATGGCTTTTAAAAATGTGTCCACTGCATCAGCGACTAATTAATAAGCACCGAACTTAATATTTGATACACTATATTAAACCATACATACTATGATGGGGGGTACGGAAATGTACTGCACTGCTTTACACCGGCCCATCAGACCATTTCTCACTTCTTTTGAAACGCTGGAGTCTGGCCCAAATTAGTCGTAGATTTATTAGAGAAGTCTTTCCGGGCAGGCGAGAGAAGAAGAGCCCCTGCCTTCTTATCACTCAACGTATCTGGACATGTCACAGTTTCCCACCTCTCTTTGATTGGGATCTCTACCATCAGCTTTTCTTTCGGACTGTCTGTGAGAAAAACAGTGAGGCTTAATCCGTCCTGATTACCTCCGACAGCAGAAACACATCGCTCACGCTCAAATCAAGGATACAGTTACAGCGTCCACAATGCAGATTTATATATAAATGGTTTCAGTTTAACTAAACAAGAGCCAGAGATTCGACTGCCATATGGATCAACATATCTTGAAACGGGGAAAAAAACATTGCTGAAACGCAGCAGATTTACTGGAATGCATATTGTGAAGGCGGATGTCACATTTAATGGGATTCATCCAAATTGGATTGCACAACCCAAACTGTAATAAGGATGAGCTGTGCGGTTAGACATTGGCTGGGGGTGGAATTTCCTTAAAGTGTATCAATTTCTTCTCCTCTTCAAGCCTCTTGTATTTTGCTTGGTTAAAATCTGTCATGGCTAATTACGCTGAAGTTTTCACACCCTAGAAGCCACGATCCTGTGGTTCGAACACCTGTCAGAGCAGAAAGCCTTACATCTGCACATCAGCAGCAAATGTGTTTGATTTCGAAAGCCGTGAGTCATTTCGGATGTGCTTTTGTCTCGTGTTAAAGTGATAGTTCTTCCACAGATGACTCTCTTTCAGGTTGTGCTCAAATCTGTATGATTTCGAACAGAGGATTTTTGAAAGGAATATTCTGGCCATGACAGCGATGACTGAAGATGCTGAGCTTCAAAATGACTAAAAACTAAAGTCTATACGAGTTATGCAACATAATAATAGCTTTGTTTGACAAACAGACAGAGATTGAAGTCATTATTCATTGTAAAATCAAGAAAAATCGTAGTTACAGTTTCCCAAATAAAATCATATCTGTTTGGAGTATTTTGTTATGTGCTTTTATTTGAACACAATCTCATGGGAATTTATTTTTATTATGAATTCAAGTTATCTTGTTCATTATTCGTTTTGTTTTTTTCTAAAAATAACACTTTTTTGCACATATCCAATAATACAGATTTAAAATTGCAATTGTAAAATAGTATTGTTTTCTTATTCTTGGATTTTGTTCAACATGCTGAAGCTTTGGAGCTTTTTTGGAGCTTTATTAAATAAATTGCTTTGTTTATAACGATGAAGACGTTAAGAAACTTGCAGGATGTTTTAATCATACAAAGACTACGGCGAAATATAAATTTGATTTCTCATTTCTTGACCTCTTTAATTTAAAAAATAAGATGACTGAACATACAACGTCCATACAATGAAAGCCATTGGGGCCCAAATAATCCCTCTGGCCTCTATTGACTTTCTGTACAAAACAAAAACCCATCTGAAATTCTTTAAATTATCTTCTTTTTTGTTACGTGGAATAAGTCGTGCATGTTTAGAGCGACACGAAGGTGAGTAATTAATGACAGGGTTTGCGAACGCTGAACAGTTTCCTTCAGTGACTTCTACGCAATCATCTCTTTGCTCACTAGACTTCATCTTCACAGATTCATCAAGGTGCAGGATTCCCAGGGTCGGCGGAGAGGCCATGTGACTAATTCTGACAAAGATATTGATTATAAGGAGACTCGCCGTGATGGCAGATGTATTGCGGAGTGCAAACTGCGCTTTAGGGACGTTCAGCAGTCAAGCGGTGGTCTGCGCTTTGCTCCCCCAGAGTGTTGCAGTGATAACAGTGACAGAAATGCTGCATAACATTACAGTGCAGGTGAGAGCGCCCTTGGCTCTCAGACAGGAAGATGGTGCGAGTCAAGATTCATTAACATGTTTTTTTCCCCCACCTTATTTTTATCCTGAACGTGAAGCACATTAACACGTGTAGCTTTTTAAATATCCTGAATTGCAGTTTGCATCTCAAACAGTTTGCATCTAAAGTTATTACAATCAATGAATCGATTCTTCAGCTCACTCGAAGATCATCAGCGAATGCTCCGTGACTTCAGGAGATGTGCAATATAGCACAACACGCGGTATGCCCTTCGTGCGTTTCCAAACCAGCGTAAAAATCGTTCCGCATAGAAGATATTTTTTCGCGACTTTAGTTGCGTTCCACGATTTCGTTTTTTTGGGTGAACTGTCTCTTTAATTCATCTGGTATCCAGTGCTCTCATTAGCATGAGATAAATGTTTAGTAAGTAATCTTTTCTCATTCCAAATCTAAAGTTTGGAGCTGACGCTCTTCTCGTAATTTGTTTTAGATGTTCTCTGAACAAATGGATTTCTGATTCCAAATCAAGGAAAGGGATTTAGATAAAAAAAAAAGGGCAAACAGTGGCCCGTCCCTGCATTGATCTGAGAGATTAAGTCTATGAATTGAAATGTTGAGTTCCTCGGGTTCAGTTTAAGGTATTTATCTGTTTCAGCGATCGTTTATTTTCTCCATAGTAGCTGTTGCTAAATACTCGACTGATATAAATATTCATACTCAAACATTTGGTTTCCGTGGCTCGTCGAGCGGGAATTACGTTGGTGTGAATAAATTTACCTTTCACCCACCAAAAATAGAAAACAAAATAGGGTAGTGGGTCTGGCTCATATTGCTTATATATATCACACCAATATCACTTTCCTGTGTCTCCACTGAGACGTTGCAATTACTATGGAAAACAAGTGTAAAAAGTAAATAAATGAAAGCAGGCTTAATAAATTGGAACTGGGTCTATTGTCCCGCCACATATTTTCATACAGTACTTCCAACAAACACTGCAGAGTCAAATATAGATATTCCCCTTAGACAAAATGGAAATTGAGAGATAGAGCGGGAGAAAAAAGACTAGATCTGTAGGAGATATATTGGCAACACAGGGGGAACATGTTATTATAGGGCAGGATATTTCAGTAGCAGCTTGACTTTGCAGTGGTGCGGTATTCTGAACATATTTAATTGGGTCCCCGCTGATTGATTGCCATTCTTCTACTGAAGCTCGGAGTACGTGAGAACAATATGAGAATGTGACGGGATGTCATGTGTGGACAGCCGTACTTGGGAATAATATGAAAAGTGACATTAACGGCAAAGAAAACGGATTACTTTTAAATCTGAATGCATGCATTAAAAGAGATCACCGTTAATTATATCATCAAGAGACAGAGCAAATAGCTATCCATCACTGAATGAAGAAGACTTTTTAGAGAAGCTTCAGGAAAAAAAACCTTCAAAACTAAAACTAATGTGAAAGCACGTCTTCCTGCCGGAATGCATGTATACGGGTTAAGTTAGATGCATGTGTTTGAATTGTGATGTTAATATAGATGGTGTGCACGCCTCGCGCTGATGATCCAGCGGTATTGTCGCTGTTATAAATAGCCTTTACTGTAATGGATAAAAGCACCTCCTAAATGGCAGCTTGATATTTACTTTCTTGCTAAATATAAATCTGAACGTCAATGTGATATTTAACATTGCCTGTATGCAATCACGTACATAGATATAAGAAGGAAAATGGAAGAAACCCATTTTGACTTGCGTGTAAACTAAGGGGGGCCCCTTAAACTTAAAAACGATAGAAAGCGAACATTTGTGTAACAAGAAATACGATAGGCTGCTAAAAATGATAACTGCTCTTGTACATGCAATTACAGTCAGTGGGGTCCAAAATAGCCCACTGGCCCCTACTGACTTTTTTGTGTTTTGTGTTGCATTCCCGTTTGTTCATATTCATTATTTTCAGTCATCTGTCTATTTATTATTTTTGTGCAATTGACCGTGTGGCCTTTCATTGAATGAAAGACTGTCAGTAGCTACCACTATTCGGTTAGAAAATAAAATACACATTCACCAAAATGCCTGTAATACCATCACTTTTTTTTTTTTACAGCAAAGTTCTAGCAACTGACGGTTTTTAACAGTAGCTAATTTTAACACGTTATGGCGTATGAATATTAATGCTAACTCCCCTTTGATCTGAAAACTGCGTTTGTGAATTTCACCGGATCGAAGACGGTAAGCTGTTCCCGATAAATCAGAGGAAAAGGAAAGGGGGGAAAACCGGAATACCGCAGCTATGCATTAAACAGAGAGGGGGGGAAACATTTTCGTAACGAAGCATGCTTGTTGGCCTACTGTAAGCAGGTGTTCCCGCGCGCTCTGTGAGTGGAATCGCCCGGAGATTGACAGATTTAACAGCGATGACGTAGATTTCGAACCGAGACGAAACTCGCGCGCAGGACCGCAGCCTCAGTTAAAGGGGAGACGCGCGCGAGCCCGCACGGTTTCCGCTGGGGAGTCAACGGCGCGCGCGAGGCTTTGGACGCACGTGAGCTCTTTCCCTGGACTTTACCGGGATTCCGTGGGGGGACGGCGATTGTTCGTTGCAGCTCGGGGCGCGTGAAGACGCGCGGCGCCCGCTGAGTATTTCGGGACGAGCGGCGAGCGGGAAGAGCATGCAGCGGTTAACGGGACGCCAGGTGTCAGATTCCGCGGTCAAACTCTCTCGCGTCGAACTTTAATCTCTCCGAGTAGAAACCTGTCGCTGAGCAGCTCCGCGCAACCCGCATGGAAAGTGTCCTCAAACAGCCTGCTCGTCCCGAGAAGCAGGGAATGTTTACTCGGTGTTGAGCCGGGATGGATGTGCTGCTGTGAACGCGTCCGATCTTCAGAAAGATGCAGCATCTCCGTGTGGCGTGGGCGCTCGCGGGAGCGGCGGCGGGCTTTTTCCTGCTCTTCTTGATTCAAGCGCATTTATTCGGCGAAGGTAAGCCTAATCTTCCTGGTCAGAATTCTGTGGATTTTCTTTTTTTTTTTTGCATTACATAATTATAATAAAAACAAGTTGTGGTCGCTAGAACTTTACCATGAAAATATAGCGGTTAACTTGTGTTACGACATTTTAATGACTTTTTGGCGTTGTAGTATTAAGTGCATATATGTCATTAAGGCATATAGTATGTGTCTGAGCTGTTAGAATCTTTGTTACTGTAACATGTGATGATGACTGTACAGGTGGTGCAGTGAAAGGCCACATGATGTCGAAATCGGCCTCTATACATACATCTATACATCTAAAATAAGGCTGTAAACCTGAGGTAAATAACATGAAGTTAAACATACAAAATAGTCAAGTGTATGTAACCGATAACAGAGAACATTTAAAATAAATGTGATGGTTTGTGGGAATATCTTAGGTGGTCTTAATTACAAAATATAATTTCAACAGTATTTTATTGTTAACGTATACGGCCTTGTTGAATATACAATTTCGCTTCAAATTATAAAGTCATTCAGAAATGTTATTTTTAATGTTTTAGAATACTTTACAGTAAAATTACATTTTTGTAATTTTATATAAATAGATGTGAGATGATAGAGATGATTTATTTATTTAATTATTTTTACAGTGAAGGGTAAGAAAGTTGATTATGAAAAGATTATGCAAAGCATAATGCAAACACCCTTTTAATGAGACAATGACCTGTCTTTCACGTATGTACTTCATTAAATACATACGTTCTTTCCGTTTACGTGCGTCAGTGATACTGCATTCATCTGGCATCAGAATTGATAAGAAAAAGGATCTTGCGGCATGACCTTTTGTGAACTTGTCAATATGTAGTGCTTAAATCTAGCCTGTAGCCAAACTAAGGATCATCTGTTTGAATTGCTACTCCATTTATTTGCTCAAGGAGATGCTATATTTGTAACAATGTCATTTATTGGCTGCCTTTGTAAAAAAAACAACAACAACAACCACCTCCATCAACAACAACAACATTTAACGAATTTTGAGAGCTGAAGATATCAAAATTAAACGTCTTACAGTTTGATTCACCATAATTTGTGATTAAAAATGGTTACAGACTGGATTGTGATACATGATGCAACTAAAGAAACAAAGACACGTCTGACTATATTCCCAATCTCACCATCCTTGAGCACGGCATCATCGAGGAGATAAATAGATAGACGATAGACAGAAGATAGATGGATAAAGGAGATGCTTCAAGTCCTGTAGGTGCTGATGTGACACCCTAGAGCTCAGTCTGACATCTTTTATCTTCTATGTGCTCTGGAAAGCAAAAGCGAGAAAATTCTGCCTCATAAAATTGATCCATGTTGCATAAGAGTCTCAGCGATGTGGAAAAGTTCAAACTTGTTCATGACCAGTTTCCAATGTCTTTTTTTAGCTCGGAGAACAGACAATTATTTTTTTTTTACAAATCCTAAATACGGCGTAAAGGCGAGTTGGGATTGGATTCCGATCGACGGCCTTTGCAGATGACTTTATTTTTAACCAACTGACGAAGTTGTAAGTAAAGCGACGCTTTCATTAAGTTACGTTTGGAGTTTTTGTGCGTGTGATATCAGTATAGGTGTAAGGTTGAGACCACAAGAGCAGTCACCCATTATGTGTGAGCTTGCTTTGAACAGCTTAAAGGTTTGAGTTGGCCTGCCGCCATGGCAAACAAAACATGTTGGCCTGGTTGCCACAGTAACTGGGCTTTTAAGAAAATAATTGGAGAATGCATGGGTTTGCTTCTCACAAAGTGCCAAGGAATAGAGCGGTGACCTCCAGCATAGTGATAGAGAGAACCGCAGGAGGCATCGGCCCAAACGCTTTTCATTTCCTACATACAGAGACTTAGTGCAGTGTTGGGTGTTTGATATTATAATGCACCAGCCTCAGACCTCAGCTCACATTTTCCAACATTTCTCCATTTATTTATTTTTTTTTTTATCGCTAGGCCAGTTTCGTTTATGCTCTATTTAGAACGGATCGCCCAATGGCAATAAAAATAGCAGTTCATCAGGACCGATTGTTACAACGAACAAGCACAATTTACTAAGGGAGCATGAAATCCAAATTGACCATATGTACTTTCCAAATACACATTTATGCTGTTATTGTGAGTGATTATGCAGCGCATGTTAAGTACGAAAATTTCAGCTTTCATGAAAAATAATAACCTGTTTTCGCCATCGAAACAATTTTCCTTTTCGGCTGACATCACTTTTTACCGCCTTGCTAATAGTTAGTGCAATTTCATGCAGGTTAACAATAATGTGATAATGACACACTTGGATAAAAATGAAACCTTACTTTTTTTCTTTTTAATATTATGTTTCACTTGGAAATATGCCACATTGCATGAGTAAAAGTTATTTGGATGGTGATTTTTAAGCTATTGCACAGGTTTTTTTTATAGATTTTTTTATTGAGGCTCCATTTGTAGCCAAATTTCTTGCCTTATTTGTTATGATGTAGTCTTGATATAGTCACAAATAATAAAAAAGAAAACCAGTCTTAAAAGTAAGTATTTCTGGTTTTATACATCATTGTTAACTAAATTTTGTTGTAATGCCATTGGCTGTTCATTTCAGTGAGCTCTGCTCATGATGACAATGAGAGAGAACAGAAGGAAATCGTTTTAATAAAACAGTTTCAAACCCATAAGACATCTGTACATCTTCAGAACACAAATGAAGATTTTTAATGAAATCCGAGAACTTTCTGCTCCATCATAGACAGCAAGGGTCAAGGCACAGAAAGGTGGTAAGGACATTGTTAAAACAGTACATGTGACATGGTGGTTCAACTGTGGTTCATCCGTAATTTTACGAAGCTATGAGGATACTTTTTGTACAGAGAGAAATAAAAAAAACCCAAAATTATTCAATAATTGGGATAGTCCATTTACCATTAAAGCGCTGTGCCTTGGTTACAAGCAGAGGTAAGCAATGTGCATACGTCAATATTGGTGGGTGACGGTCTCTGGAGAGAAGAAATCATTGAATAAAGTCGTTATTTTTGTTTTCTTTGCACACAAATTCTCGAAGCTTCGCGAAATCCCAGTTGAGCCACTGACGTTACACAGACTATTTTATCAATGTCCTTACTGCCTTTCTGGGCCTTGAATGTGACGGGATTCTTACAGTCTATAGAAGAGCAGAAAGCATTTCGATTTGTTCAAAAATACCCTCATTTGTGTTCTGACGATGAAAGAAGGTCTAACAGGTTTGGAATGACATGAGGGTGAGTAATTAATGTGTGAACTATCCCTTAAAGCAAAAAGTATTTTCTATATTAATATTTGTATTTTGTAATAAATACATTTATTTGTATTTTATAAGTGTAGCTATTTTATAAAAATATACATTTTATAGTTGTTTTATAAATAAAATAAACAAATGAACATTTGTTGTTGCTTGTTTCATCTCTCTCAATTCAAACATGAATTTCAGCCACTGATTTTTTTAAATAATGAATTTGCTTATTATTTGCAGTGCATTATGTACATTATTGTATTTTATCCTCTAGTTTCTCTAACAGCTGTAGACATCGTCTCATATCTGACCTTTCTGTTTTGTGTCTTGATTTTAACTTCAAGTGGCCTTTCTTTTTTATTGTCTTGGGTTAGCAGGAGATTGAAAAAGATTCAGTAACAGACCTACTGAGTATTTTAAATTCACATTTTCTTTTGATTGGCTGTTTAGGTCAAACAAAATCTCTTCTGACCAATAGGTTCCTGTTCTGATGACAGTAAAAGCGTACAGAAAAACATGCTCAAAAAGCCCATACAATGCAACAGCTAAGCATTTCAAACGAACAGTTGGCTTCAAAGATTACCATTACTGTGGCCACCTGAACTCCTCAGCGGTTGCTAATTGATGAAAATAGCTTGAAAGAGGATGGATGCCAGACTAAAACCATGGAGTGATTAACAAAGTGGAACACTGTGGATGCGGCAGGCCTGTGGAAGGCTTGCGTGTCTTAACAAAGTGTTCTGTGAAAGTTTTAAGTATTCTAAATAAATTAGTTTAAAGCACTCCCCAGGAGTCTGTACAAGTAGACGTCTTGCAGTCACGCTTTGCAGGGGCTTTTTGGTATGATTGGACTTGGGAAGCAACGATTTTGCCTGCCTGCTGAGCTCAGAGGCCAGCCAGGCTGACCTGGCATCAGGTCCAATCTCAGTCTGACTGTCATTACTGACTCTAAAGGAGACCCTCGTCCCCCGCCAACCCTCCCTCTGACTACTGCGCCAATCTAGGCAAGGATAATAGGTGTATAGGGTGACAGGAAGGGATATATACTACCCAGATAAAGTATCTTTAGCAGGTTATAGGCAGCTGATATTATGATGTAGCAACTGGCTGAATAGGACTTGTCATAAAAAATTGACCTAAAATATATGATACAGGATATAAAGTCCTCAATTTCAGGTTGCAATAATTCTGTCTACTCAATACCAGAGTCTCTAATGGTAGGGACTAGGGCTTCATGGTATACAGTAGTCAACGTTTGAAGAGGATCAAAATCATTTACCAAAGTTAAATATAATGTGCTCTTCTATTTCATACATTTTTTTTGATCCACTTTAAATGTTGACTACTGTATAGTTACACCGGACGTGACAGCGCCACAGAGATATCCATTTTTAAATAAGTTTAGTAGTAACTAGTGCAGGCGATTTTTAGTGATGGAAATCCATTTATGCTTTGTTTGAAATTTATCCATGAAAGCGGAAGCTCCCAAGGGAAAGAACGTGCGCCATGTGAACGTCCCCAAAGGACACTGGACACGACAAAGTGACCACTGTTAGCAGCACTTGCTTTTGAAAGAAATAAACAGATTTACTTTATCACTGGTTTGCTTTCATCAGTTCTGTTTGTTTTTTGCTAGGCCGAATATCAGTATTTGCGTTCTTATTGCTGAGCTCATCCGCTGATTCGTCGTGTGGAGCTGGCGTAAAAAACAGTTGACACTGTGCGACTAGAGCCAACAGTTTAGATCATGCCGAAAAAACTAAAGTGATAGACACTCAAAAGCTACTTGAGCCAGTGTTAGAAATTAGAAATGTATTTATTAATTCAGAAAAACTGGAACTTTGACCAAAGATTTATTGATATAATTAACTTGTGTTGTATGTGCATCGTATAAATTTGTTGTGATTTTTTTACTATTTAAAAAGCCATGAGGTCTCTCTATTATTTCTATGTGTGTTGTCTCATATCTGACCTTGCTGGGGTTTTTTTGTCTTGAATTTGACTTCAAGTGGTCCTTGTTTTTTACTGTCTTTTTTTAACAGACTTGTTAAAGTTAAATGGAAGCAAAGTTATATAAAAAACTGTTTACATTTATCATTTTCAATGTGCATGTCAAGAGTTCAGATGCAAAAGCCTACAAGTGCTGTAGTGCTCTAAAATGTGCATTTTTATCAGGCTCCTTTGTGGAGGTGTAGTAATTTCACTTTAATGGCAATAAATAGGTTATTTGTGAAATAACTGTAAATAGATTATAAGTGAAATAACTGTACATAAACATATAGGTGCCTGAAAAGAACATTTCAAACTGTACGTGGAGAACTGTACTGTAAACTGTACTTTTGCATCTGAACTCTTCTTTCATTTCAAAGCAGCTGACATTGCATTCAAGGTATTCAGTTTTTTGCATTCCCTAGGAATGAAAGACTTGCCCATTGCTATGCCACGTACTTGTAGGAATAGTTTGAATAAAATAATGAAAACCAAAAGCAACTATTTTACATTTACTTTAATAAATGCATTTAGTATTATAATACATTAATTGAGCTTATTTTATAAATAAATAAATGCATATTTGCTGTATCTTGTTTTCATCGTTTCACTTCATGAACTTGCATTACATTATATAAACGTATTCATCTGATCTTTAATTTTTTTTAAATTTGACTTCCTGGTTTCCGTTCCACCTCAGACTATGCTGTGTTTAATACTCAATTATTATGCAATACCCTAATTGTCTTCTCACAACTCCTGTCTTATCGTGCCTCCGAACATGACATTATTCACATATGCCTTTGTCGCCGCTGATGTTTCTTAATGAAAACATCTTACAGTCAAATGAGGCCAATTGACTCGCATTGCAAGGCAATAAGCGCTGCATAAAGCTTTGGGTTATAGAATTGAACCGAACGATCTTGGCATGAGAATGAAGGCTGATAGCGTCGTGCGGCGCTGGTGGAGTCCAGCATCGGTCCCCTGATGATAGACTCCCTTTTCACTCCATCACTTTTCTGACAGCCTGTAAAGGATAGCTTTTGAATTTCAGATCAGCACAGCCAGCAAGTCTCCATCTCCGAGATGCATGGTTGGCAGCTCTTTCATCCCTAAAACGCATGCACTGGAGTATACAGGAGATCCTGGGGAGAGCGCTCGAAGAGGTTGGAGATGAATCAGACATTTCGCTGTCAGCGGGGCTATTTAAACAGACAGGGAGGGCGTATCATCTATCACGAGTTGCGCCGCTTAACACGTCTAAGCTGCAGCACTTAGAGGCGTTTTAGAACAATGCGAGCAAAGCTGAAGCTTATCGGAGCGTTTCGGGGCCCGTGACCATTAGCAAAGTGTCGACTTGCATTCTTGCCGTGTTAACGATGCCGTAATTGCTCGTCCTGGGGTGAACCTGCTTATTAATACCGCCATCTCACATTCAGCGTGTTTTCTTCTGAATTAGCCCAGTGCTCTTACACTATAATGATTAGACTGTTTGAAAAAGGGCAGTGGAGGAAAGGTGGCGGGAAACAGCAGAGAAGGCCCGAGAAGGTCGGGTTTGTCATAAAGCCACGGCAGGCCCGAATGAATGAGTGAGAGATTAAAGGAGGGGCGCTCACAGTCTGCATTCAGTCACTGCAGAGCCAGGCTTTGCTCTTGGCATGCTGATTAGCCTCCATGAATGGCTCTATGGACTCCTCTCTCTCTCCGACGTCTATCAGAGCCCGGTCATTACTGCCTATTTGGGCCTGAAGTTGGAGATGAATGGTGAAGCTTTTTCCTCCAGCTTTGGAGTGAGTCTCACCTCCAGGGCGCCACAGGGAAAGGGAGAGAAGGGCTGGGTGTTGTCAAACACGACAGGACGAGAAGATTGCGTTTTTTAGAAAGGCGGAATAACTGTGCACTGGTTTGGTCTAGCAGTTTTGCGTGCTAAATCTGCAGTTTTATGTTAATGATCATGAAAATTATTTTTTAACACGTATGTAGCATTTTGCCCTTTTTGTTGTTGCTATGCATTAAAACGAAGGTACTTCTTTTTCGCTCGCCAACTATGACTGAAAATTAGGAACAATAAACAAGTAATGCGAAAATAAATACTTAACGGAAGAAAGAAGGTAAGTTAAATAGATGGGTAGAAATGAAAAAGGAATGAAAGTATAATTTTAATAAGGTTTCACCTTTATTTGATTTACATTAAAAACACCCTTTTTTAACATATATACATATATATATATTATGTAGCAATAGCTAAAAATACATTGTATAGGTTATAATTATCGCAAATTCATTAGGATATTAAGTAGGGATCATGTTCCATGAAGATATTCTACTGTAAATATATTAATTTTTGAATTAGCAATTGCATTGCTTAGAACCTAATCTGAGCAACTTTAAAGGTGTTTTTCTCAATATTCAATTTTTTTGAATATGATTTTTTGCATGCGCAGATTCCAGATTTTCAAATAGATGAATCTCGGCCAAATATCAACTTGTCCTAACCATATATCAATGGAAAGCTTCTGATGACATAGAAATCTATAAAAAAATTACCCCTGTGACTGGTTTTGCGGAGCATACAGTATAATGATGCTATAAATATTTTACTATTTCAATAGAAATTATATCAAAACTAGATCACTTCCCATATTTGTATCCAGCAACACCAAAAACAAAATAGTTCCTGCATGTGATGTATATGTGATTTCAGATTGCGTTTACTATTAAATGGTAGAAAATAACTGTTTTTGTATGCGCAATACCTTCTTAACTGTAGATAAAGGTATGATTTACAAATATTTATTATAAATAACCGAGTACACATGACTTTCTTTATCCGATGGCCTGACACGTTAAGTTTCAGCAAACAAAAAACATTTTGTGAGCAAATGGAAGCAGCAAGAAACCCAAAATGATTCCTCTGTACATAAACGTTTATTTTTCACATCCGTAGCCCGTTTTGTCCCACGTCTGCAGAATCAGAGAGCTTATTTTGAAGAATACATTATTCAATTCAGAGCAACTTTGATAACGAGGAGTTTCGTTTCCACCCACATCACCGCTCTCATTTCCTGCCAGTCGCGCTCGCATCATGTTCTGTGATGATGTAATGCTGAAGTATCTGCCCTGTCATATCAACCATTCCACTTTATCCAGAGCCTCAGTTCCATTCGGGGTCTTTGAAGAGAGAAAAAGCCGGCATACAGCTATTAGAGCAGACACCAGAGCAATGCCTTCTGATTCTTGTAACTCAGAGGAATGCTGATATTTGATTTTGCGGAGAGAGAGGGAGAGTGAGAAATGATGTCTGGAGAAGAGGAAAACAGATCGAGAGGGGAAAAAAGAAAAAAAAAAAAAAAATCAAATCACCTCTTGAAAATGTTCCAATAATCACTGAAGCGCTCCAGCAACCGAGTTGGCCAAAAATAGATTGAATTGAAAGTTCTCTTGGTATTTTATGACGGGAGTTGCTAGCAACAAGGGTCGTCTGGAGAACTTTCCTTCAGATTCTTTTGTGTTTATTTTGGCAGTTTTGACATACTCGCAATATTTCCGTTTCAGTTTCAAACGCCGGGTGAAATATTGTTTGTAATAAAAGGTGATGGGCTTGCTTCGCATCTTGATGAATCGGTGATGGGCTGAGAGCGAAGACTCCATGTGCTTCTGAAAGTTATGGCCTCTTTTCTCTAGCCGCCTGGGGCAAACAGATTTCCATCTATGCTCATAAATGTAAAAAAGCTGTATTTTTTTATTTATGCGTGAAAAAAAAAAAACAGATATGCAAACCAGACCAATCCGGCCTGGTCGTGCTTTTTACGTTCAGTACCTCTGCACTGAGGTGTCATCCATCATCGTTTGTGTTGGAGCTCATGCACGTTTGATCAGATGAACCGTTTCACACACTGTAGATCAAACTCGAGCTGGATACATACACAGACATACAGGTAATTTTACATGTCAATAACTCCAGCAGCCATCGTATCAAGCTGAGAAGATGCTATAATCCATCATGTGCTACAGACAAACACCTTTATATGTCACTCATGGCTACACTCGATCACTGTGACTCACAGACTACATACTGTTAATGATTGCAGTACTCAGAAGCAGCCTCTGATTGGACGCTTTCCTCAGTAGTGAACGTAATTGTCTCTATCTGTAGCGTAGATGGGGTTTAAAGCGGCCATATCACAGGGAATCACATTTTCTTTGATCTTCTGAGATAAAAGTGCTTGAAGTACTATGAAACGTACTGTAACTTGGAGAACTCAAATCTCCTCTGTTAAGAGAGGGAATTTATTTAGTTATTTTATTTTATTACTGGGTGTGGATTGTTGTGAACATTTACTTTTAACAATGTCCTTGATCATTTCAGAATTTTTGTGTCATTTTTTTAGCTCGAAGTGTAACTCCAACCTTCCCCGGTCAACATTTATTTCATTTTATTTCAGATGTTCATTTTATTACCGACTGTTTACTGTTAATAATATCTATGACCTTTTAAGTATGATTTTAGTGTTGGTTGTGCATCTGTCACAATATAATATAGCTTGTCACTTAAGCAGTTCTTAATTCCTTCTTAATACAGAATTTTTTTGTTTTTAGTTTTCTCAACTTGTTTTTGTAAGAGATTTTTGGGGTTTTTGTTGTCTAGACTGAAAGCAACAAGTTGAGAAAACGCAGATCTCCTGAAGTTTTCTCAACTTTGGATTTGTTACAGTGTACAGAAACATGGAAAAAAAAACAAACCATTTAATTATAAGCCACAGAGAGGAGTGGAAATGGTAAAAAAGCTAAGTTATGGTGGTTTCTAGTGACCTTGAGACGAATGAATGAATAAATAGATGTAAATAAAGAAATAAAAATATTATATTATTTAATATATTCTTTTTGTTATGTGTGTGTGTTTTACCTTTGTAATAATTATTATTAACATTATTAATATTACTATTATTGCTTACTAGATACATGGTAATAACAAAACTAATGATCAGTTCAATTCCTAAATGAGTGCATTGACACGCACACTCCTTATGATCAGTGGTAGTAGTTAGATTAATATGTTTTTGTCTTGCAGGTAATAACATGTCCAGTCGTGACAGAGTGCCTGTTAAAAGCTTGGTAACCTAATTATATACATAAGCATTTCTTTGTAAGGGGGTTGGGGGTGTTGAGGCGTCCTGGCGCTGGATTAATCATCATCTAACATAAGCACTCTCTCAAGAGCTTGTACGCTGCTTATCTGTCTGGACTTACGCTGGGGTTTGTGGACCTGTAGCCCACCCTGATTCATCAAGCCTTTTTCTGCTGACACATTATCGCTGGGACATGATTCACCGTCGCAGGTCCATATCCAGCATATTGCACTGGCTTGATGAGAGCGTGTATATAGATTCCTGTTTATGCAGGTGCAGGATAATAGAGGAACATTGAACAATGGCTGCAGTGTGCAGCTTCAGCAGAACTTGGTCCCCATCAGTCTGCTAACAAGGGTGATGCCTCAGTCTACAATATTAGTAGGGAAACTAACAGCTCAGCACCGTAAAAATCCATTTATTCTGTCAAAGCTGTGGGCTAGTTACAAATGCAGTGCACTGCGGAGCTCATGGTTCAAATCTGGCATGCAACATGTTCTGATGCTTTTTCCTAGATATTTTTCGTCTTTCAGATTTTCATAAGATGGTTAATAATATTTATGTATTTATTGTACGGCATGCATAATCACGGTATTTACAAAAGATGGCAATTTGAGCATATGCTTCTGTACTGTTTAGCAGAACACTGTCACTGTTATCAAAAGTTCTCTGCTCATTAAAAGCAGAAAATAAAATGACTTTTATACGCACCTTTAAACTTAACCACATTGCTCATCCCGCATCCCTCATCCCTACTCATCTCTCACCATTTCTCCTACAATTATGCTATCAAATCATGCACCATGCTATTACTTTTTTTTTAGCAATCAGACATTATTTTCACCTGCCAGAAGATAAATCGAGAAAAAAAAAATCCATATCTTGAACTGAAGAAGGAACCTGAGGCTGCACAGTTAGGGGGGAAATCGAATTGCGATTTTTCTGATAAACTCTGGGATCACAATTTAAAATGCTGTTTGGCAAATTCAAAAATTATATACTGTGTTATACATATTGTTAGCATATATTAATTATGATGTATAATCACTATGATATTAGTATTACCATTATTATGATTATGATTAATAATAAGTTACAATAACAATAAGCACTTTAATTGAAACATTAAAAAAAATTAGAAATATTACTAAATGTATTTTACAATACAAATATGAAAATATTAATATTTCTCCTTTTGTTTATAAGCAGTTCATAAGTAAATCTTATTATACAGCAGTAATGGGAAGATTTTTGGTGTATGTTGCATTCCTAAATTTACTTAAAGGGACAGTTCACCCAAAAATGTAAGTTCTGTTATAATTTATTTCCCTTCTAGTTGTTCTAAACCTATATGTACCTTTCTGTATTCTGCTTAACACAAAAGATGATTATTTGAAGACTTCCATTCCATTGCATTTTTTCATGAGAGAATTTTCATTTTTGGTTCAATCCTCCCTTCTAGCGCATGCACGAAAAACAGAGCAGATGCAGAGAAAAGCCTGTGTGATGCATTCATATTAACTGTGAACCGAGCCGATTCGAAACACTGAAACACCAGAAAATTACCTGCTTGCGTGTAAATAAACATAGAGCTGCACTTCACTCTGAAACAAGCAGTGCATAAAGTGGTCCTATTATGGTTTTGTGAAAATGACCTTTCATGCAGTGTGTCACACAGCTCTAAGTGAACGAAACATCCTGCAAAGTCTTAAACCCAAAGGTTTACCGTGTATGAAGATAGTGTCTCTCGAAAGAAAGAGTCGACTCTGAATCATTGAAACATGTTGTTTTTAAAAACGAGTCCCAAACCATTTCATGGTTATGTCAAAATGAAATTTAGCATTTTAGCTTTTTGCCCACTCACTTTTTGGTCTTTTTGCATTTGTCTGAAAGAAAATGCCAATAACTTTTTTACCACTAGGTGCTAGCTGTTTCCCTTGGTAATGGCTGTACACAAAGCAGCACTATGCTCTCAAACACTGCTTTATCAAGCATTACAGGCATGATGAAATCAAAATGAAATCAACCAATCACTACAGATTATCATCACTCAAAGGAGAGGTTTGAAAAATTAATCGTTGAACAAAGTGTTTTTCGGCCTTGCATGCATGTCAACCTGTTGTTGACTCCCGAATCCAAAATACGAACCTTTCATAACCCATAATAGGTTCACTTTAAATGAATCACAGCCTTATTTCAAATAATCACAGAGCCCTAAACCCGAGCCATATTTACTGCCACGAAAACCCTCATGGTTGCATAGAAACATGCTAAAAACCACTCAGAACATGTAAGCAACATCACTGGCAACCAGCCACATCATTCAGCGCTGTAGCCAGGAATTTGGCAGCATTTACATTTTCTTAAAGACTTGATTGTCATCCCGGTGGTTTTGAAAGCCCAGCTGACATTTCTCTAAACTCTTTGTCCTTCATTCAGGTCAGCTGGTGGCGGGTACATGTGAAATCGTGACTCTGGACAGGGACAGCAGTCAGCCGAGGAGGACCATCGCCCGGCAGACGGCCAGGTGTGCCTGCAGGAAGGGCCAGATTGCCGGCACTACCAGAGCCAGTCCAGCATGCGTGGATGGTAAGAATGAGGAGGGGCTGAGGTGGGACTCATCGAGGCTTTGGTGCCACTGCCTCTAAGCCCACCACAGCATCCATAGCTGGGGCTTTCAGATTCCAGTCTGATCCGTGAGATTATGCTGCTCAGTGAGTGTGGCTGAAGTGTCACTCACAGGATTTGGGATGTTGCTGCAGGTTTCATCAGTGCCTGAGGTCACGTGTGCCGAATGTGTTACGAGGTGACGGACGCTGGGGAAATTTAGAGTTGGTGAGATTAGCTCCGAGCTGCCATGTGTTATTTAAATAGCAAACTTCTGTAAACACAAATGACAAGCGAATCTAGACTACAGGTTGGCGTATGAACAAACTTGGGCTTCTGAAATCTTTAAATAACGCAAAGCTGCATTTCGAGTCCAACATGACTGAAAGAGTTGCAGTTCAGTAGCTAAATCAGATATTCATTCAGTAAATCCAATGTTAATGAGTTCATTAGATCAATGACTCATTACACTGATTCAAACTAGTAAGTCTTTTTGAGCCATTCATTAAAAGAACTGGCTCATTTAGTAATTTGTTCATGAATCAGACTATTTACATTTGTTTTTGTTATTTAAGCATCAATCCTCTGCAAATCTCTCCTCATCTGAACTAAATTGAGCTTCTGTTTGAATACAAAAAGCTTTATTTAGGCTCAAACTTGATTGAAAGACTTGTGCTTTATTAAATGAGTCAGATGTTGAGTAACTGATCTAATGGATTCAGTGAGTTCATTAAGCAAAGGATTTGTCAGATTGATTCAAACCAGCAAGTTTTTTGAGCAATTCCTTACAAAAATGGTCTCATTAGAGTAATTTTGTAATGAATCTGAAAATATTAGCTGAATTGAGTGGTTGTTTTTCTTAAATAACAAACTTTTGCGAACACAAATGACAAGTGAACCTTGCCTACTTGTTGTCATATGAACAAACCAACATCTTTTTGAGCCATTCATTAAAAGAACTGGCTGACTAATTTGTTTGTGAATCAGACTGTGTACACTTGTTTTTGTTATGCATCAATCTTCTGCAAAGAAAATCTCTCCTAGGGTTTCATACGAACAAAATTAAGCTTCTACAATTTTTAAATACACAAAACTTCAAAGTTAAACATGACTAAAACATGGTTCTTTAAATGAATCAGATGATAAGTTACCGATCTAATGGATTCAGTGAATTCATTAAGTGAAGCACTTGTCAGACTGATTCGAATCAGTACATTTTTAGAGCTATTCCTCATTTGTCATTTCTCTATGAATCAGATTCTGCTAGTTACATTTGATGTCTGTTTTTGTTAAATACCAAAGCTTTGCAAACACAAATGACAAATGTGAATTAGATGCTCATTCAGTGAATCAGATGTTAATAACCTCTCTGTCAGATAAATGGATTTATCAGACTGATTCAAGCTAATGAATCTTTGTAAATATTTTAAAGGTACTGACTCATTAGAGACAATTATTATTGAATCAGAATCTGATAGTTTGTTTTTGTTAAGTACTAAACATTTACAAAGAACCCCCCCAAAAAACAAGTGAATCTTGACTACAGGTTGTCATGTCACTAAACTTTATAAAATCCTAAAATACAGTAAGTGAATCAGATGTTAATTACCACCTGACAAAATCAGTGACATAAATAAATGATGGATTTGTCAGAGTGATTCAAAGCAATATGTCTTTCTGATTAGTTTATTAAAAGATGTTTTTTCTGTATATTTATAATGCAAATGCAAGTGACAAATTGTGTTTAAATAGTCTATTTAACGATTTGAGAAACTGAACTTAAACATGCGCAGAGACAAACATGACTGACATGACTTGCAGTTCGGTAAGAGCTTTGACGGATTTAGTGAGTTCAGGTGATTCAACCAATAAGTCATTTTGAAGTTTTGAAGTCGTCTCGTTAGAGTCATTTGTTAATTTCACCGTACATTTGTTTTGTGAAGTGAACATAATGGAAATATGTAATACAGTCTTTTTATCTCATGACTTTCTTTTCAGCTTCCTTTTGTACTCTATCCGAGAAGCAAGCAAGAGCCTTTTTAATTATATTTGCCATTTACAGCTTTTCCAAGTACATTAGTTGTGTTCCCATTTTCTTAAATTTAGATTTAGTCTTGCGTGCACTGGTTTTCGGCATGACCTGCACTTATCTTCATGTGGTCGTATGTCATCTTGCCTTCAGTTGTTGCTATGACACCCGAGTAATTTCAAGACATATTTCGTAAGGTAGGAGTTTCTTCGTGGCCAGATGAAAGTAGGTGTTCTTGAGTAATTGCTTTTGAAAGACACAGTCCTCCGTGTTTCTACGACCTTACATCACCTGTAGTGGGCTACACCACATGCCAATCAGTAACCCTGGCTAAAGAAATGTCGCAAAAAAGCCCGGAATCCTGTAAACAATAACGATTACAAACATACAACGAGCTACAACAGAGCGATGCAAGCAGGAGAAAAAATGTGCCTCGGTAATTCCTCATTGCCGTTATTGGAAAATCATCTCATGGCTTACGAACCAAATTGACAATAAAAATCAGTCACTCTATGTTGGCATTTTCTAACAAGATAGCCGGATACAATTTCTCCATCGGTGCGTGCAGAGGTCTTGAGGCTTTGGCCTTTCAAAAATGCAGTTATTTCATAACAATCAATGGATTCTGCTCTTCAGATATAATTTTAAGGCTTAGAAACTCAATTCAATTGTCAATTTACCCCCTGCATGCAAAGACAATCTTTTCTTGAACTCCACAGCTCCCTCAATATTTCCTCAGTCTTGTTTGTCATTTAACTATTTACCCCGCTCGCTTTTAATTTAGTGTAATTTGCTAGTCTGAGTGTCTAAAGCTATTAAAGAAATATCGATTTCTTCAGCTGTTTTGTTTCTTCGGATAAAAAGCTTCTGCTAAATATAGCCCGATCTCTTCAAATGAGGCAACGCTGCTGTTTTATCTTGTTCTGTGCCTTGTGGCTTTATCTGATAAAAGGCAGGTAATCAGACAGGTTTTGATACTGAGAAAGAATAGCCGCACGTCTGCCATTATGTATTAGTACTAAGACTGCCAGGCTTTAGTCTTACGACAGCGGGACTCAGGAAACATGCCCTGCTGATGGAAGGCGAGCAGACTTTTGTGTTTAGCACATTGAATACCAGTAAAACAAGATGACACGGTAGATCACATGTGGCTCAATGACAAATAAAAGGGTCTGTGGTGAAAAGAGAAACATCTAAAGTGGAAAATGGAAAAATTGGAAAATGTCAAGTTCTGGTTTCAGAAGTAATTAAACTTTAATCTAAAATGTCATGTGGTGCGACACATCCATAAATGTTACATAGATCTGAATGTATACATCTTTATTGTTAGATCAAAAAATTAAAGTAGCTTTTGAAAATATCATGAATTAATATGAATTATTAGTATTTGGGGAGTTATGACATTTTACACTCTGAAGAAGAGTTTTTATACACACACACACACACACACACACACACACACACACATATATATATATATATATATATAATACACACACACACTATATTACACATACAATACAGAAATGAATTTTTACTCATTCTTTTAAGCAGCACAACTGTTTTCAACATTGATAATAATAATAATATTGGAGTGTCTATGTACACTAAGTGCAAATAGCCCGCCATGTTGGCAGAGGCTAATTAGACTAACTAATTAATGTTAGTTAGATTTCTGAAGGATTATGTGACACAGAAGTAAAAAAAAATGACTGCTGAAAATTCAGCATTCAAATCTATTTAATAGAAAACAACTATTTTAAAATTGTAATAATATTTCACAATATAAAGTTTTTACTGTAATTTGGAGAAAATAAAGCAGCATTGGTGAGTGTGAGAATTCCTTCAAAAAAATTCTCACCGACCCAAAACAGTAAGCGCTTTAGCGCGTAGCGCTTTAGTGTATCGTGGTGTTTAACGCTCACACACAGTGAAAAATGGAAAACACATTCTTTGGCATGAAACCAGGCTGAAATGATGTGTAGTTCATGTTTGTAGTATAATTAAATTTTCACTTGTACATTTACAGTGACAGGTCAGTTCAAACTGCAAAACCGCCTGCATGTAAAACGAAAAAAAGCAGAGCCATTTACTCTTTGGAATCTCTTAAGACGTCTTGGGCAATGACGTCGACATGGCAATTAGAATGAATTTATCATCAAACCAACAGGAAATTAAACCATCATGAAGTTTTCATGTAGAACAGAATCAAAGTGGCCTGGAAAGATCTGGCATCAATATCGCATCAGACAGAAAAAGCTAAGCGAGAGGCGGCTGCGGTATGTTGGGACACAGAGGGACTGCGGATTCTGCCTGGAAGCGGGCAGGAAGTGACAGCAGCAGAACCCAATTCCCTCAGCTGGTGGTAGCGGGGAGGTGAGAGCCGACAGCTGGAATATGCCCTGAAAACTATGCAGAAAAGTCAGAGGAAGGAGAGCATTTTAACAATTAGACAAGGTGATCGTCGGCCAGGTGTCAGGATAATCAAGTCCCACTCACAGAGCACCTGCATTAATTCCATATCTTTGACTCCGCAATCGAATCGGGAATGTCAGCCCAAGGATTAGTAATGTTTCCCCAGTCACACAGCCTAGATGGATGTGATAGGTCAGGGCTGACCTCAGGCAGCCAATTCAAAAGCATCTGCCTTGTATCGCAGGTGTCTATGCGCCAGCATTACAAATGGGATACCGGCTGCCCAAAACATTCGGGAGTGGCTCGAGAAGTTCTGCGCCATCAATCAAGACACCAAAGTCAAGATGGAGCTTACTTTATATGAGGATTGTATCACGTCGGGGACACCAAAAGTTACTGCAGTGTTCACGTTGTTTAGATTTAATACAGGTTGCAGTTGATGGCGTGGCTTTATATTTTTTTAAGAGGACGGATAAGGACACAAAATTTATTGTTATTCGGCTCACCCACTAAATAAATACAGAGACTTGACATAAGTGGTCCCACTAGAAACTAATTATATAATGCATCCTCTGTGTTTCCACAATGCTCTAAAAATTAGCATGCCCTGTGATGAAGTGTCTGCAGGTGTGCCCATGATAACACAGATTACACAGACTCTCCGCCTTGACTCCTCATATATTATTTTACACAAACATCCTCTCACAAAGATACCTTAATTTTGTTTTCTAGAATCAATTACGGTGGTGAGGACCATCAGTGTACACTTTCAGTGTGCACATTTTGATTAATCTAAGTGCATTATTATGTTTCAAGGGCGACATCAAAGCAAGCTTTGGGGTGGTGTAATGAAATGTTTTGTACAAAATAAAGATACAGGGTATATTTCAAAAGATACCGTATTATATTTTACTACAGTTAACTCGTTTAAAAAATGTTTTAGTTGCTTGCAATCAATTTTAATAGACATAAAATAGTAAAAATTAAAACTTGTTTAGCTGCTCTTCTTTTCATTTAGTAAAACATTTTAATATCTTAATGAATCAAAAGTAAAATGTTAAATATTTCCAGTAAGTAATAATTTCCTTGATTTTAAGTTGAGTATGACTATAACTAATAACCTCTACTTCAGATGTTTAATAAGTAACCAATAGTTCATTTAAAAAGGACTCATTCAACCCCAGAGAGTTTATGAATATTTTTAACAGATACAGTGATTCATTCGGATAAAATTTTCTTCAGTAAGATTCATTCAGACTGATTCAAAGCAATAACTTGTGACTGATTTATTAAAACACCTGGTTTATAAGATATTTGTGAATCCAACTAACTGATCATGTATGTTTATGTTTGAGTGGAATATGTGCAATAGAAAAATCATTAGCTCTGTGAAAAGCGACACAGGCAATACTAGTGTAATGGCATCGCGAGAACAATGGATGCAAAAAAATAGATAGAAATATTCATTGTTATTCACATCTAATTCATTAGCTGGCCAATTTATGACACCATAAACTCTCCTCACTGATTTCATAACAGTGGGGGGCTTAACACTGAGAACAGAAGGGGCTTGGCTTAGAAACTGTTTGAAATGTAAGCTTATGAATTCATTATAAACAACAACATGTGCTACTTGTAAATTATGGGCATGTCCTCCTATGTAAGCAGCTCTGATCTGAATACTAGTGTGTGCCATTACTGTGAATGTTATACATATAGGATTCTCAAGCTGTGTCCGCTGTAAAAATGTATGGACAGATGTTTGATGCTCTCGTCTGTGCCAAACGTTTGAGTAATCACAGTCCGCTGCAATGAGCAGCCCATCTCATTTATTGTCCCGATAAATCTCGAGTCCGGCCTCTGCATCGGTCATCAGTCACAGCTAAAGTCTTAACTGGGGCAGGAATGACAGGGCCTTGAGGACTGGAACTACCTTTCCTCAGAACATTATGAAGAACCCATTATAAAAATCAAATTTAGGTTTAAAAAAAAACACAATTTCACTATTACAGTGCTTGCATGTAGGCAAGATATCTAGTATTTGCAACAAAACAAGCAACATTTATATGCTTGTAATGTGTTTTTTAATTCGCCCATTAATAACGCATGTTTAAATAATATATTTGATATAAACTGAATATTCTGTCATCATTAACTCAAACTCCAATGTTGTTCGAAACCTGTATGAATTTTTTCTGTTGCACACAAAATACAAGAATTGTATTTTGAAGAATGTTTGTAACCAAACAGTTGACTGTAGCCATTGAAAAAAAATGTTGAGAAGCTGTTTGGTTACGAACATCCTTCAAAATATCTTCTTTCGTGCTCACAGAAGAAAAAAAAACACTTTTTAACAAGTAGAGCGTGAGTAAACGATGTAACATGACATTTTATTTTTGCGTGAACTCTCCCTTTTAGGTGCGAAGACATTAGAAGTTCAATTCATCTTCATGAACTATACATTTCAACGAAATTAACTCAAGTCTTTGATCCAAAGGATTTATTTCATCATAGTACCATTGTAAAATTTCAGTTTGTTTCTTAAATATTCAGATATTTAATACTTATTTTACTGCATTGTGATTGGCCTTTTTTTCTTAAATGTGTTTGCATACCGATTCGTGATTGGCCATTTTGCATCAGTTTTAAAGCAGCGGAAAGTGCAATGTTTTGCGATCATCTTCATAAAGCTGACAAAGAACAGTTACACAGAACAAAAACCCTGTCAGCTTTTCAGAGCCTTTCCAGGTCTGATATTTCCTACAGAAATTGCGATTTTCGCATTAAATCATTTTGATTAATGATAAAATATTTGTAAATTGCAGAGCCACAGCTGAAAGGCACACTGAATATTTTAGGTTTACAAAAAAGAATTAGTGAGAAATCATTTTGGGTGTGATAATGGAGGTATCCTGCGATCTGTCACAATTTAGATGCCATCTGTAGCAGCAAAGAGAGATGCATGAATAGTTAGCAAGAAAATCTTCTCACAAGAATTGATTGCAGGGATTATTTTGATATTTGTTTTGCCTTTTTCTAATTTCAAACTGCCAACGTGTGGATACTCCAAATATACAGATTATAATTCAACAGATTCGATTTCCAGCATCTGGCAATGAGAGGAATTTGCAATGCAAATCTGAGTTAAGCAAGAACAAGATCATTCAGAATCAGGTACATCAAATCTTTGTCTGGACAATGTCACATTTGGGTCTCAGTGAGCAACTTCTATATTACTTTTGTGCCCCTTTGACCAGAAACTCCAAGTTCAGAGAGTTCTTTGATGTATTGATTCAGAGGCACTTTGTGCACTCTGTCATAGTCTGTTTGGCATCCGTGGAGTGACAGTCTCAATGCCCAATAGCAGGAGATGAGGGACAGCTCATTAGAGACCGAGTCTGAGAGCTTACTGTGTTGTGCTGACAGGACTCTCTTCGGCTGTTGTTTGTGGATTTGTTGACTTTACTTCTTTAAAGTGTTCAAATGTTGATGATCTGTCATGTGTCATGCATCACTGGAGGCCGGAGTGATCCGACATGTTGCCCGAGACAGGCAGAGAATAAGTTAGAGGTGGGATCTGGGGGTTTTAGGAATAGCTGAGTATTTTACTGTGAAATAAAGGGTTTTGGGGGCATCATTATTACAGTATGTCAACTTGACAAATCCCTAATGCTAGAGCAGACATTTATAAAATGTAACGGCTCCTAGCTTTCCAGCGTTTCATGTCCTTTGGTCTGACTCTGGATGCTGTTGCTCTGCTTTCTGATCTGACTTGCTCTTTTCCCATAGAGTATTATCAAAAATCACATAGACCTTCAATGAAAGTCTTTAAATGTAGTCAAATCTGTTTCTACCCCCATCCATCTAAATACTAAATACAGTACACTATCTATCTATCTATCTATCTATCTATCTAAGGCACATAAGATCGACATAACCTTCTTTTCAAGCTATTTTGAGCATTCAGGCAGTCCTTTGTCGAAACTACTGTTGTTCAATTTTTGGAAGGAGAAACCAACCAAGCCGACCAACCCACACCCAACTCTGAATTAATATTTTTTTTAAATCTGGAAAAACTACAAATAAGACTAGCGCTGAATAGCATGCTAATCTTAAAACATAGATAAGAGCACCAATGGCTGCAACCTACGGTTTTGTGAATCATGCCTACAGAATGAAGATGTACCGAATTTGCATGAAAGGCTCTTTTATTTGTCGTTATGGCCCAGGGCATAACAGTGAATACTAATGCTGGAGATTAGTAGCGGAAGCTAGTCCCTAGAGTAGACGCTGTGAGGGAAACATTCACTACATAACAAACTACTCTGAGTTTGGAAGGCATCTCAACAACTATTTTTTACCTTTAAGAACGTGTCTTTTCCTTTGGTGAGAATGACATTTCGCCTCCATTTGTACCTACTTGTTCTCCAAACACTTTGTTAGCCTTCCTCCAAACGTACAAATGCTGCCACCCTGATATTTATGTACTTTTGCTTCAGTGGGTTATATTTCACTCTGATTATCATTTTCTCTACCTCACAAATGTACTCTCTCTCTCTCTCTCTCTCTCTTTCATTTTCTCTCAGTTTCCCTCCCTTCCTCCCTCTCTTTTTTTCCTCTCTCTAAGGGCCAATTGGGGTGTCATGGTATGCAAATGAACATGTAAGGGTGCCCTAGTTATTATAAATAGACATTTATGTTTGATTAAGTGCAAAAACAATCTTACCTCAGGAAAAAATTCTCACTGTTGGACCTCAGCGATCTGTTTCAAAGAGAAAGGCTTAGGATATTAGGCCAAGTACTGAAGTGCTTTTCTTTCATTGCTATTTGCCTTTGTTGCGTGCTTTTTTACCATGTCTTGATCTCTTGACTTTTATGCGTTTATGGGAATTCCTTTTAAGACAAATTATGTTAGTCTATGTCATATGATGGTTTCACATTTATCACCTAATCTTAACCTTCATGCCATTAACACATAATTCTAAAATCATGTATTAAGTGAATTCTCATATTAAATAGCATGTTTCACAAGCCAATAAATTGGCTTGTTGCAGTGAAATAGGTTTGAAATGTAGTTTATTTTATTTAGCTTTCTCTTCATATTAATTTTCTTCTTCTTTTTTTTTTTTTTACAGCACAGATTGTCAGGAGCAGACAATGGTGTGAGATGATGCCTTGTTTGGATGACGAAGGCTGTGACCTATTGGTAAACAGAACGGGCTGGACGTGTGCACAGCCGGGAGGCCGAGTGAAAACAACCACAGTAAGTGTTACAGCACAAAACAACTCAGGACTTAGACTTGCTTGTCAAAAAGGCTGGCGTCAATGATAAACGTAGAAATAAATGCTTAAAAATAAATGCATTTTAGTTTGAAACAATCTGAGATGCTATATCAAACAATGATAACCTGAATTGGTAAGGTTTTCTAAAAAAGTAATTTAAATATATGTAATTCTAAGTATAGTTCAAATATACTTATTGTCATATTACTTAAGACTAACGTAATGATTAAACTTCATTTGGAGTACTACTTGCGCACAATGCACAAAAATGTGTTTTCATATCACTACTGATAAGAATTGTACGATCTTCAAATAATATTGGACTTTAATTCCAAGATATGAGTGTACCGAAGGTATACTTGAAATAGTTCCACTTTAGCACAGTGCTTCAGTATATCTTAAAGTAGACTTCATAAATGTACATTTATTTGTTGTATTTATAATGAAATAGATGTATTTCAAATACATTATTTATTTCTCACAAGGGATGTCATGCAGTTTATCGACAGCAAGATAACAGAAAACACTAAGAATGACCAGGTTTATGTTATGTTTGATGCTTTGATTTTATGCATGTATGAAGTACATCATTTAAAAGATTCACTCAAGCTTTTGTTGCTTAAAAGAACAGTTCACCCAAAAATGAAAAATTCTGTCACCACTTACCCTCATACTGTTCTAAACACATTTGTTTGTGCTTAACACCATGCCAGTTTCTGTAGCTATTTTGGAATTATAATTTTTGTATAATTACTTTTTTACAAACCCATGAGACTTTGGTTAATCTTCAATGCAGAAGCACAAAGATATTTTCAATGAGGCCAGAGAGGTTTTTGTCCCTTCAGGTAACCAAAAAGGTCATACTGCATGAATTTAAACAGTTAAGTCTAATTCTCGATTTAATCTCAGTTTAATCCAAGAGATACGATTGCTATTTATGAAGTATAGTCAAAATGTAAGATTTTAAACAGATTTATCCCATCTTAATTAGTTTTTCAAGGATTAATCTTATGGGTTTAGAATGACACGATGTGAGTAAATGATGATAAGATTAAATTTTTTGGGTGAACTATCCTTTTCATTTATATACAAATCAAAAAGCTACTAGCTACAGATTTTTTATTATGTGGAATCAAATGGTTTTAGCCATTAGCGTAACTGCCACCGAGCGGGCTTTCCCTTTAAAACTTAAGAATACATCTCCTACCTGTCTTGAATATTTGTCTACAGTACATCCTTGGTTAGGTTCCAACCAGGGAAGGATCTGGGACAACAGCAAAACCTCTCAGAATGCATAACGTATCGTTTTATATGCCCTAACTACCGTGTTGTTAAATCCCACCAGGTATCCTGACGCCAGTGGGGGACGATTTTCCCAAGAGAGGCGCGACGTACGGAAGCACCTCGTCATTCTCCAAAGCTACAGCGGGCCGGGGGAGGGGAGCATTCATCATAGTCCTGTTAGCCCTGTCTGTCAGTCTCTCCATTAGTCCTTCAGTCTCATAAGATAAGGGGTGAGGACCTCTCGTCATGGAGTTTACGCGGACCGTGAGGAACGGGTCCCCCTGTGCTGTCAATCAAAGCTGGAACCGGCCGACGTTTTGTTTGCCGACGACAAAACTGGCAATATCGGTTGCAGGATAGTTTGCGACCTGGATCGTGAAACGTGTATGGATCTATTAAAATTTTACAGACCAAAGAAATACGGGCAAATTTCGGTGTGTAAGGATTTCCGGTATGAACACGAAACACACACATCAGCTGCTTCATCTTCCACAAACGCAAGCAAAAACACACATACCTGAGCTTTGCGAGGAGTTTTTTTTAACCGAGCACATGCAAAATGGACAACAAAGACATTTGCGACGAAACTGTTGACTTTTCTTTGATTGTAGGTCTGCTGCCATTGCTGTGAATTGGACTGAAATCTGTCAGGATTTGGAAACGTAGCGAACGTGGCGGTGGATTTGTGGAACCGAACTTTATCTCCCTGACCTGAAGAGACTAGCGCAGACTTGAGCTTCGGGAGAGACCACCCTATGTATTTTCAGAGTCATAAAGTTATATATATATTTAACAGTTTTATATGATGTACCTTTGTAGCGAACCTTATTTAACACTGACAATGTGATCCTATTCATAAAGGGTGAATTCAAAACAGTCACGTCCTGGAAAATTATTTACTCATTGCTTTCTTCGCAAATGAGCATAGGAAGGAAAATAGTGTACTTGTGTATTTGTGAGTAAACTTTTGTTTTGTATCAACATTCGACGATATACACACACAAAGCAACTGTAACCCACCTTAACAAGGTTATATACGTCAGTATACGGCTATGGGTCAAATGTGTTTTACCGCAGAGATTGTACACTGGCAAATTCATCTTATAAAAACTGTTTATGTGTCAGTCCTTCTGTGATATCTGTCATATCGAGACGGTCACCCCATTAAGATAATGGGCCTTATGAGATAATGGCCCGTCCGCCACATTGAGCGCCGTGTCCTGCGTGGTTTCTCTTAGACCATTACTCTGCCCTTGTTGGCCCCTCTCCTCCTCTCTCAGCGCCGAGCCTGTGGAGGAATGCTGCTGTCAGCCAGGCTTCAAGCTTCATTTAACATCACTAACAGCCTGCATTACACACGGCGTCTCTCAGCTACAGCCGCAGTGCCCCACAATATCACCCCCCCCCCTCACGGCCCGGCCCGAAAGTAGCTTGAGTGTTTATGAGGGTTTGAAGGAGAACTATGTTGGCTTTATTGAGGCTTTTAATAAGATCTTAACAACTTGCATTAATCATTTACTCAAGTTGTAGGTCGAAATAAGTGTCCCTTTATACCTAAACCTGAAGTCAAACATGCTAAGATGCTAAAATACTTTCTTCTGCTTCAGTTTTGTATGAGACGGTACGCCATTTGCAGGCCGTGTCATATAAGCACTGTGACTGTTTTTGCTGTTTGAGAATACCGACTAGGCAACAGTGAATTGACCAATGATGTGAGTTTGGGGCGGAGCTATTTGTTTGAATGTTGTTGATTTTATTGTCGCCATTACAGAGACGGTTCACCCAAAAATGTTATCCGCTTACCCTCAGGGCATCCAAGATGTAGGTGACTTTGTTTTTTCAGGAGAACACAGACAAAGATTTTCGACTCAAACCGTTGCAGTCTGTGAGTCATCTAATGGAAGTCAGTGGCTACCAAATGTTTCAAAGCAAGGTCAAAAAGAGTAAAAATCCCATACACAGACAAAACCAAATTAAACCCTATGGCTAGTGGAGATACACTGAGCTGTTAATACATGACAAGATCGGTCTGTGCAAGAAACAACAGTGTATAACATTTTTTACCTCTTATACATCACAATCTCTTACTGTCCTCTGCTCATTCACAACATCCGGCATGCGATGCGTCGCCGTCTAGCACATAGATATACAGATATGAAACGATATAAATACTGTTCAGGTTTTTGCACAGACTCATCGTTTCATGTCTTAACACCTCAATATATCGTCACAAGCCATATGGTTAATTTTTTTTTTGCCCATTTGCTTCCATTATATGATTGATAGACTGCAACAGTTTAACATCTTCATTTGTGCCTTGGGGGTAAGCAGATAAACATAATTTTTTTTGAGTGAACTATACCTTTAAGAACATAATTTAAAAAAGGATTAACATAATATGAAACAATACTGTACACTGAACTTCAAATTAAGGTGTTTTCATGCTAAAATACTTTGTGGCACTTTCAAAACATTTTTGTTGTTTGGCAATCAGTGACCAGTGTTGTGAGATTGATGTTTTATTGTCACTATTAAAAACATAACATAAAACAGTAAACGATTAACATAATATGAAACAATATTGAATACCATACTTTAAACTAAAGTGTGTTATTTATACACTACTCTTTGTTGCATTTTCAAGACCTTTTTGTTGCTTGATAATCCTGACCTGCCTGACATATCAACACCGGCTCAACCAATAGGGTGAGTTTGGGGCGGAGCTTTCTGTTTGAACAATAGCAAGAGTGCTCAGGAAATCTTGTTTGAATGCTGTTTGTTTTTGAGAAGGTCTTAAAACTTATAAATGAAGTAAACGACCCATATATATTACCGTGTAAAAGGTTGGGCTCAATAAGATTTCATTTTTTCTTAATAATGAATAATTTTGTTCAGCAAAGATGCATTAAATTAATTTAAAGTAAAGACAATCTATTTGCATCATAGAATAGAATGAATGTATTCAAATAGAAAACAGTGATTTCAGATAGTAATCGAAGAGAAATAATTAATTTAACGTGATTATAATGCGCATCTCATCAGTAAATTAGCATTTAATCGCCATCACCTGCTTTCAGATGGAGCACCATTTACTACACAGAGCTGTAGTTCACTGACAAGCTAGGCAATATCATGTTTATTATCACAGGTGATTCATTTGCAATAATGAATGCGATATTGCCTAGCTTCTCAGCATACTACTGCTCTGTCTATTATATGCCGCTCTATCCGAAAGCAGGTGATGGCATTTAAAATAATAATCACAGAAGCGGCTTTACTGATGCGCACGACAATCACGCGCGATTAACTGCACAGCCCTAACTGTAATAACATTACTGTTTTTACTGTACTTTTAATCAAATTAATGAAGCCTTTGTAACAAAAAAACCCCCCATTAAAACCCTAACCAAATTTTTGAATATGATACATGCCACACAAGTTGAAATGTGTAATTTTGTCAATATTAAATACTTCTATGGCAACGTTGAAACGACTAGAAATACCTGTAGGCCGATTTCCATAAAAAGTGTAAAGACTATGAAAATCCTGACGAGCTCACCATGACAAAATTAGCTGAATAATAACCTGTTCAGATAACCTGCTTAAAAAAAACAGTCCTTATTTTAGCAGCTGCTTGGCTTGATCTTCTACTGCCTGTAGTTTTTACAATGAGTGCTATTGTAGATTATGGGTTTAATCTGTGGCATAATTTGATTAATCCTGTTTAAAAAAAAAACGAGTCATTTTTACACTCAGCAGCACGTGTTGTCTAGTCATCTTTTTTGTCATTTTGCCGATATCTATTTTATCCGCTGAAAATGTCGTTTCGAACAATTAGCCCTTCTAAGACAACCTGCGAGGAAGGCGGCGGTGAAGATGATTGGCTAAGGTAAAAAGGCTCCCTTGAGTTCATAATCAGGGTTTGACATGTCGCACTGAACCATCTCAAATTCCCATACAAATCTTACCGGCTTGGCTCACTCATCCATGGACTAAATGAGAAAAATTACAGACTTTGCCAGTTCCCTTAAAATCCCATTTACATTCTGTCAGCTCCTATTAAGGACGAAGATCGTGACAATGGGCAAAAATATGCATGGGAGAGAAATCCAGCCCCAGTCCATCACGGTAATTCCGACCCTGCTTACCAAGGCGCCACTTGATTTCTCCTCAATTTGGGCTTCCCTTCCCGCAAGCTGCACACTAAACAGGCCCTGATAAGCACCCTGCCTGAAAACCAGCTTTAACAATATCATACAATTACGAGCACCAGTAACAGTATCAGCCGTAGATTAGAGGTACTAAATGCTGAGCTATGAATAAATTAGCCACAGTTTTTCGCCGAGGCGGGAAGACCCGAAAAAGAATGAAAGCACAACAAGGCAGGCGCTTTGATTTTCGTAGCTCTGCGCCTCAGCTGATAGTTTTCTCCAAATAATTTTGAATGACACAGATTATAATAGATTTCCGAAATAATCCGGATTATCGCAGTCATTACGGCCGCATTTGATCAGCGAAAAAAGTCTTTCTGCGGTCGCACATCATTATGTGCGTTACGGCTCAAAGCGGGTGGCGATCTTATTTCAATTAAAAATTGGCATGCCTATCAACGTGATGCCTCTGTTTACTGAACTCTTTAGACAAAGACGTCATCTGCAATTCAAATGATTTTAATCAGTAGACACAGAGGCGCAACATTGATAGGATTGCTTCATTCGTTTAGCAAAATGTCAAAGCAAATCGTAGGGCCTCAGCTGTGTTTATGAACAAACTCCGTGTTTCAGATTTGCAGGAGATTAAAAGGAGATGAAAAGCAGTGAATGTGTAATTGTGTGAAATCTAAACCCAGGACCCTTTTTATAGTGCAAATTTCTGATTAAGGCAAAACCGAAGGAGAACTCCCCTCAATTATCGATAATTGCGAGTGGGCAATTATGTATTAGCATGATAAAAACAAGTGCGCGCATAAAGGAAGACAACTTTGCACCTGAGGCGGACGCCGGGTAAGCAGACTTTGCTCGCGTTCCTCCAGGCCCGTGTGGTGAATTATGGTCTGCCCTTCAAGCAGTCACACTCGCCAGCCATTAATCATCTCTGGCCAGTGTCCCCATTCTCAAAAGAGGTCTGGAATGTGTTTCCGAACCTTACCGAGACCTGGTTGTCACCCTACCTGTCCACCCTCAGCCCCTTGGGGTCCTTCACGCGGGACCATAAAGATGAAGCGGAGACGGTGACTTTGTTAAGGGAGATAGTTTCCAGCGGGACCAAACATACTCCTCACATTGCCCGGGTAATTTTCGATTCGAGCGAGTACTTTGAGGGTCACGCGGGATGAAGTAATGTTTCGTAAGAATTAATTGAATTGTTCACTGAATACACGGTCAGCGTAAGCAGGGCCGATGAAGCATGAATGCAGCGTGGAACAATGTGACCTCCTGCGGGACAGTCTCTGAATGAGAGTCCTGGAGTATCCTACAATAACAAATTACGTCTAAAGACTCTCCTTCTCTCGTTTAAGCATGACGTATTCGCCATTGTTACTGAACTGAAGGTCAAAGATATGTCAGTGCCATTCAGTTTCTGAGAGATAATCAACAGGACGGATGCAGAATGCTCCAAATCTTGTTACATATACCATTTTATAGACCTGGAGGGAAGGCAGGTGGGTTTGTGAGGCCTTGGGCAAGATTATAAAAGCGTTTTAAAAAAATGTTATTTAAATAAAATAATTCCGTGCAGAACTAGACGTATAAATATTCATTAAATCGACAAGGTTAGGAATCAATTCTTTCAGACATTGCATGACTTTCTGCACAGGTAAGATTGTAGATCGTAATCAGAAATATTTCATTTATTGTACAGCAATAGTTCATTCAAATCACGTCAGTATGAATTTTGAGTTTTAGTGCATGTGAATGCCAACAAAGTTATACGTGAGAAATATAATTTTTATACTATTTTATATAATTTTTATAACTATTGTATAATATTATATATTATAGCCTCTGAATTGAAAGCATAATCAAAACTTCTACACGTCTTGAGCCATTTTTAGAAAAACCATGGTGAAATATATGAAATATAACACATCAGGCTTTTGAGGAACATTTATTTGATCTCAGTCATCATTGTATTGTATCGAATTAAATGTCTTCACAATAAAAACTACTGAGTTTTGATCATAAAGCTGAACATTAAAATATTATCAAATAAGGACATATTATTGGACAATACAGTTACAGCTTATAGTTTTATGATATTATATAAGTATATAAGTATTATATAATACCGTTAAAATCTAATTTACATTAAAAGCCATCAAAATTGAATCTTATTTTCTGCCTACTTAAACAGCTGCACGAATTGCATATAAATCTGTTTTTTCTTTTTTAGTATGAACTCCATATTCTATATACTATATAAAGGTTTACACAGTTTTATTAAGATTTTCTGACTTTATATGCTAGCTTTAAAAAGTATTATGCAATTATGAATGTTGACAGCATAATTAGTTTGTTGAAATAAAATACATTTTCTGTTCCACAAATGAGAGAATAGTGATGCAACATTTTTATTAGAGGGAAAGGCTTGCACTACCAAACAACATTTCCCTGATAAAACACACAGATGAACATCAATTATACTCCAAATACGCACCTTTTTGTCCCGTATTATGTTGCATTAGAGCTAAAAAAAAAGCTATTTATAAGTAAAACCTTACAAACATCTTAATACCTTGCGCATATTGCCTACAGGTCACAACGGCTTTGATGATCCTAGCTGAGGATGTTTCTACAGAAACAAGCCAGAGACCTTTCATTACAGTATCCATGTCAGAGGTAAAGCTCTCAGCGGTAATGCACTGCGCTACAAAACAGCATCCTCCCGTGTCAGCCGCGCAACAGCCAAACACCGAAGCGCAAGGGCCGCCTGCAAAATAGGATTATAGAGATGCACACCGGCAAGGCGGCGTTCCTCTGACCGCAAGCCATTCTGAGCTGAATCTACCAAAACTGATTGATTCACGTCTGTGATTCACCAGACACCTGAATGTCACCTTTCCACACGGCTGCCATTCACTGCACAGAGTGATTGAAAGAGAGAGCAGAGGTGAGAGGGAACGGGATGCTTATGGCACAGTGAGATATGAACTTAATGCAGGAACACAGAGAGGGAGACGGGCGCGAGGGCGAAGGTGCACCGAATGCCACAGCTGACGGCGGCGAGATACGGGAACATTCATTTTGCCGCAGAGGTCTCTAAGTCTTCATTTCCAGAAGTCTCCAAGTCCTGGTGGAAACATCTGATAAGGGCCTGATGTCAGTGTCTTCATTTCGTTTTTCTATCATACTCGCATTCTTCACCTCGTTCATCTTTCCAGCTCAGGATATTTAGTACAAGCCGAAGCGATGTCATTGTCACGACCCGAAAGGAACTTCCAATATTTGTCATTTAATATGTGTCGACTGAGCTACAGTAGCCTAGGGGCGCGCTACAGGGCGCAAAATTCATGATTCGATTTCGATTACCAAGCATGCGATTCGATTTGTATTAGTTTTTTCCTCTGATGGAGTAAAAAAAAAAAATCTCCCTCTTAGGTGATGCTGAAAATGTTCCACTTTATTTTTCCCATGCAGGAGTAACTCTTTAGGCTCATTAGCATAAACACTGTAACTAAGAATAACAAAATCCATTAAATGCTATTTGCCCTAGAAACCACCAGTGTGTTTATGATTACGTGAATAGAAACGTAAAGAATGCATGATAACATCTTAGGTAGCACAGCACAAGTATATTCAAAAGGTATCACATGACCAACTCATATGCATATTATGACTCATTTGTACAGCCTCACTCGTAAGACTTTGTATGATTTTTCTAGACCCAGGTTTAGGGGCGGGGGATAGGTATAGGTCATTCGTACAAATTGTGTAATTTACGATTTAGCAAAGGTCTTATGAATTCGTAGAAATGAGGTCATACAAATTAATCACCTTGTAAAATATGGATGAATTGCCGTTATAATGGGTTGATATATTTGCAGCGATAGCCAAAAATACAATATATTGGTCAAAATGATCGATTTTTCCTTTATGCCAAAATTCATTAGGATATTAAGTAAAGATCATGATCCATTAAGATATCCTTCCGTAAATATATCAAAAATTAATTTCGGGTTAGTAATACGCATTGCTAAGAACTTCATTTGGACAGCTTTAAAGGCGATTTTCTCAATATTTAGATGTTTTTTTTTGCTGCTTCATATTCCTGATTTTCAAATAGTTGTATCTCGGCCAAATATTGTTCTATCCAAAAAAAAAAAAAAAACCAAAGGAAAGCTCAATTTCTAAAATATTTACCCTTATGACTGGTTTAGTGGTCCAGGGTCCATCCTAAATTTGATACTGCGATACTTGTTAATAACAAGTATTAATAATAATTACGTGTGTCTCCTCAGGCCATGACATGACTCTAAGCACATTTCCACGTGCGCAAACTCTACAATCAAATCTGAGCGTATGCATGCTTTAAAATAAGGCCCCTGGATAAATATAAATATTTAACGAAGATGTAATACAGTGCATAGACCCTTTATTTAGAAAAACATCTGTCTCGCTATACATGTTGCATTTATTTAATTTCTTACTGAAATAGGGATTATGCACAACCAATTTTTCTATATGGGAAACTAGTTGTATTGCTTCTAGTTCGGATACTTTTTATGTGCTTTGAGACACCATAACAGACGATAAAAATAACTAGCTAGGTTAGCTAATTACCATAAAGGTCCATAAATATCAGTTTGTAAATGCTGATGTGAAGAAGCCTGTTTTCTTGTTTGGTTATGTTGTGTATGACACACACCCCATTGATATCATTCAAAAGAGGAAGTAACAAAGCACAGATTACCGTTGCAGGAGGTATAGGCAATAAATAATGTTTTGTTAAAACATCAACTGAAAACGGACTGAGAGCCAATTACAATTGAGAAATCATTGCTCAACCCAGCCCTAGTTTACAACACAACAAAACAAAACCACAAAAAAAAACACATTTTCAATGTTCGTGTGCTTTGCTCCTTTTTCGAAAAGCCAACGGTATTAAAAAATGATTCCAACTTGAGACCTAAAACAACCGTAGCCCCTGCTCGAACATTCTCAGCACAGATTATTAATCATTGGCTCTGATCGTCATGCGATGGTTGTCTTCCCCTGACATTTCCTTGTGTGGCCTTGCTTGTGTCCATCCTGCTGAGTCGCTCATCTATGCTTGCTAATCCAACATGCGTGACAGCTGACCGCTGATGCTAACAATAGCGAGACAGAACGGACAGCCCGTTCTAAAGACTGTCAAATGATAAATTACCCTCTTCAGTCACTCTAACTGAGAGCCAGTTAGGTCACACAAACAGCTTGACGTGACATTTTTCCAGTACTGTATATGCAAACTGCTGCCAATCAATTAACAGCTTGCCTTTCTTCACCCCTCAACCGCATATTGGGATTGTGGGAAATTGACTGCAGAAAGAAGTCAACACAAAAGCCTCCTGGAGTCCAGGGTTACAGGGAAGGACTGAACAAATAAATGTGGCTGTGAAAAATGAACCTGAAAAACAGCTTTAGGTCAGAATGTCAGTCGTCCTTCCTGTGCATTGATCAAAACATGTAAATCAACGCTAAAAGACTGCAAATAGTTATGTCTCTGTCTTGAAATATATTCCAAATATAATTGTTAGGACTCAGGTATGATCAAAGATACAGTAATATTAAGAAAATCTATCATAATATATTTTCAAATGTAAATTATTCACATAATTACTCCAGTCTTCAAATCTGAATTTTAATTACATAATTATATCCAGTCTTCAATATCACATGATATCATATAATTATATATATATATATATATATATATATATATATATATATATATATATATATATATATATATATATATATATATATATATATATATATATATATATATATATATATATATATATATATATATATATATATATATATAAACCGGCTGTTTTCGGTTTATTGGACTAGTGGAAAGAAAACATTCAAAAGACACTCTAAAGTGTTTGTTTGATAGCACTTTATCTATTTGTATCATTAGATTTCAATTACAATACAATACATTAAAGGTCGTTTTACACCTACACTGAGGAGCCGTATCTCTCAGCGTCAGTAGTAATTACACACAACAAACTACTTTCTTATTCCCGTCTATATCTTAAAGGTTTTTACAGAGGGATTTGTTTATGTATGATTTTCTTGATAATAAACAACATTTTATTTTTTGTAACCTATTTTTTTCACCTGCAGTGTCTCGCCTATACATTTAATTTCACAAGTCGTTTCTCATGATAATGTTTAAAAACAAGTAAAATCCAATGTCATTTAAGTACAATTTAAAGATTTTAGGTATGTTTTGGTATTTTGTAGTAGAGAAAAAGACACTCTGATTAAGAACATTTTGCAGAGAACCTTCAGAAATCCTTAGAGATTTCATTTTAAGTCTTATTAATCTCCTCTCTGTTAGAGAAATCATTCAAGTCTGTTCATTATTTTCTAATATTATATATCAATATAAACCCCACCAGTGGTCAGTGTGTACTGGTGCTGGTCTTTGGCCTTGCAGCAGCTGTGTTCTAATTAAGCTGCTTCACTTGAGTGGTTTATATTTATATTTTATTGAGACCTTTCGCCTCTCATGATATACACAGGGTGCAAATCAACCCCTGGGCATACAATATATAAACATTTTTTAATTGCCTCGTTTATATCTAAAAGGCGACATTTAGAATAGCTTGCGAAAGGTAGTGTATTGGGAAATGTAAATGTAAACCATAAGCATGTTCAGATATTTTTATCGCTCCGAACTCAGATGTAAAGACAGTAAAGAATAAATTTCCAATCACTGGCAGCAGAAGACAGGAGACTGGTGTTCAAACCCCCAAAAATGCTTTAAAACCAGTGACACATTTCTGTTACACGCTAAATTATAATGCACTTTGAGGTAAAGCAGTGAAAAGGTATTGATTAAAGATATCTTTAGAAAACATAAAAGATGACACTGCCTTGCTCATTTGCACAGTAACAGACTCTAGCTTTTAAACTGTCATGTCTGGCATGCCTTGATATCAGAAAGAAACACAAAAAATGCTTTGTAAATGTCTACGTGCAACGATTCCCACAGCTACCACAACAAAGCACTTTCATGTTGTCTTCAGACAAAACAGTTAGCAAGGTTTAAAGCGAATGCTGTTTAACCCCTCAGAAGACAGATTAGCCCCGAGACAGTCCATTCATCATTCGTCTTATTCGTCACGCAATCCCGTAAGGACCAAACCACAGGCACCTCCTGGAACAGCAATAGTCCTTGGGAGTGTTTTTACAAGTTTGGATTCCCAGCCGTGCATTTTATTGCTATTGCAACGAAAGATTTGATGCGTATCCGCTCCCCTCCATAAAAGCTTGTAGCGCGAATAACTGCCTTGGATTTGATTGAAAGAATAACATTTATATTGAAAGCATATCACTTCCCACTAAGATTAATCAAGAGTGCCATCATAAATATAAGGAAAGTAGCACATAGATGCAGCGGTGGGAAAGCTAGTCAGTAACTACTGTACACCAAAGAAAAATTTGTATGGCATGCAACTATGGTTTCAAATGATTGTATATACCTGTAACCGTTTTACAAAAGACTTGCTAACTCAGGACGCGCTCCAAACAATCCAGTGTGTGAGCTATTTGAAGGATTCAGAGTCAATTGCAAATCTTTTACGATGTTAAAAAGAACAACTTAATGTAGTTAACTGAACAAACAAATTGTTTTGCAATTCAACTCACTGATAACAACCAACTCATAGTGAAGCATTTATGAACCGATTCTAAACACAACTCCAAACCGATTCAGAACTTCTTGCTAATATTTTTGAGCAATTCAGTGAAAAGAGCTGACTCATAAATGTGATTTTGTGATTTCGGTAGATCAGATGCTAAATTGGTTTACGATTCAAAGCATGAGTCTGAAATTCAGGTTCGATTTTCTGCGTTTTCGCATCAGTACCAGGCGTTTTGATAGGAATACACGAAATAATGAAAAACCGTGAATTAAATGCAAGAACCTTTCCCCTTCAAATTGTGCAAACTGAAATTGAAAATATGGTGCAAAAAAATACATTATGCACAAATTAGGTGTTTTTCTGGGGCAACCGAAAAAGGAATCATTTGCAAAACTACAATGGAAGTTTCTAAGAAACACCTCATACATAGATGCTCTAAGGGGCTTTTCTTGCTTTTAATGCTTGGATAATTTACACTGCACACATCTGTGGCACCTTGCGGCTCTAACATGGTCACTTGAGCTGATCACGGCCATTCCAGTCCATGCTTGTGTCGTGGCACGTTTCTGAAGCGGCTCTCTATGCTGCTTCGCTAAAGAAACATGCCTATGTTTCTTTCAAATAAAAAAAAAAACGATTAGCATGGTGGCTGAATTAGGCGTAATCTTTACCAACAGCCATCGGCATGAAGAAAAAAAATCACGTATTAGTCGCATAATATCGGTTAATAGAAAATATTGCAAACGTTTGGTGCAAATATGGAAACTCAGCTAATGAATAAGATTAAAATCAAAATAGCCATTCATTCACAATTAATGTATCACTCAGATTCTAAACAGACAATAGAAAATATCAAACACACTCGATTGCTGAAATGCTAACAGGTAAAATGTAACATCTGCTGAAATAGATGAACTGCTAAAATACTACATGATTTTAAAAACTTGTAATGCTACTTCCTCACTACTGAGAACTGAGAGGTATTTAACATTAAACCGATGCTAAAAACACTTGCATCTTAAACTCAGTAGAGCTACCGAGCGATGTTCTTCCATTCATCCGTGCAGTCTTTTCCCAAAGGATGAATCAAAGGACGTTGAGCTCTTGAATCAAAGTTGGAGCTTAATCAGCTGGTTGCTTCGCTGGCTCATTATCAGTGAACACCTGCCTTTCATGCCATTTATCAACTGCCTGTCAATATATAGATTAGAGTATCCATTTCACTGTCAAAACTGACTATTCATCACAGCTGTACACTGTCCGGCTGTAAAGTTCTCTTCGACCTCTGTGCATAAACACACAATCTTCTGACTGCAAAAAAAAAAGTGAATATAAACAGACAATGACGCTAAACAGAATGAGAGCCGTGATAAATCAGATATTGTGAAATATCAATTTTGCACATGGCTGCACATGAGCGCGTTTCCATATTTTCCCAATGCTCCTTGTCTTATTCCCAAGCCATTAGTTTAATTCATGACATTGTAGAGGGAGGAGGTTTACTATTGGGTTCATAAACAGACAGTGAATCCAATTTTACAAACTCAAACATGTCATGCGATATTTCAAGGAGTTTCAGCGTTAGACGATATTGTTGTCTGTTGACTTCAATAGTGAACACGAGAGATTAGTTCTATATAGTATCTACGGTCCTATATAGTATCTACGCTCTCATTACAACAGGCAGAATGAAGTACCTTGTTCTTAATTAAAGTCTTGAAATCCCAAATTGTCTTGCTATTCTTCTTTTGTTCCAGAGTTCTATTGATTCATTCCTTCCTTCAGCACCAGGACGCTCAGAAATGCATATTAAGCAAGCTTTCCTGAAACAATTGATACAAGAAAATGTTAAACCGAAGACAAATGTGGTCGGAGTCGGTTCATCTATCACTTTCCCACTCAGATCTCATTGTTTTAACCTGGTGGAATCCCACTTCGCCCTTCAGTGAGCCCCACAAATCATCCTGGGACATGGAAATGGGGGACAGAACAAAATGGGCATCAAAGTTCGTAGACTCAAAGTTCGAAAGAACAAAGAGAAGAGAAACAAGAGCAGTGAAAATCTTCTGGCACAGACATCATATCCCACTAGTGCTGATCACAGAAAGGGCTTTTCACACGCTCTTAACCTTTGAAAAATGTTTTATAAACCACCTTTATAACCACAGACTAATCAATGTTTCACACATTTAACATTTTGAAATTGTGGAAATAGAATTGTAGAATTGTTGTCTAGCAACATAGAGTATAAATATTGCTTGAATAGGAGTCTAGGGTAGATACCTGCATCATTATCATGGAGCAAAGATCAATGTTAATTGGACAACAGCCTGTAAAAATGTCATTTTGAGTTCTGGTCGGATGATTTTCATTGAACGTTAGGCTTTTAACCTATTTTTGTTCCTGATGATTGGGTGAGTGTGCTCCTAAATTGATGACAGCAAATGTATTAGAGTTTTGTCAATTACACCTAGCCGACCCTCACCCCCACCATCAGAAAAAAAAAGTAATTTACTAACCTTGAAGTCACTCCAAACCTGTATGGCTTTCTTTGATTTCATGCTGATAGAATCTCCTCTTTTGGATGAACTATGCCTTTAAGTAATTTCACTGTTTAGTGAAGCTCTTTGGAAAACACTGCAGACACTAAAATAAAAAATAGATCTGAGCCCTCATTTTGACATTGATAAGTGACATCTGTGCTTTCCCACTCTAGAGAAGTCCCAGTCGCCACTGAAGACAACCAATCATAAACTGCCTCAGTGCTCACCTGATTAAATATTCATGGACTTTGTACAGTCTGAAAACTTTTAGTTTCAGCGCCTGAGTGCTGGAGTTAAAACTGACAAAGTGTTAACGAGATTGATAAACTGTTATTTTTCCGTATAATTTAGAAAACTTATTGGATGTGCTATTTCTTTCGAGATTTTAAAATGTCAGCAGTAATATTTGTACAAAAGATATTTTCAAGAACATTGGGGTCACATTCACTTTCATTGTGATTTAAAAAAACATATTTTGTTTAAAAAAAGCAAGACATGTTTGACATCACATAAGGGTGAGTAGGTTCTATCTTTTTGATAGAATATAAAAACAAACTAAATCTACCTACCTAAAGATAAATTAATGCATAAAAGGTAGTTGAAAATGGCACAGTTGCCTCCACAAATGCCTTTTCATATCAGTTTTGCATTTGTTAATACTACTGGGTGGGTTTAGAGGTCCAACACGATACAGCATTAACTTTTAGCGACAGTCCCTGAATATTTGAATTCTGAATCACCGCAATACACACATCGATATGTACCTATATCAACATAAAAATGTGCCAGAGTTCACGTGTTTTAGTCCCACTCAGTAGACGTTTCTCTTTGACACAGCGGGGGAAATGTGCAGTAAGGTACGTAAAAATAGTGTTGTACAAAAACTACTGCATGGTCATCGCTATGTGTCAAATCGAATTTAATTTACCTCCTAAATATGCAATTCACAACATTAATCCAGAGTTTACCAATGTACAAATCTTGATACCCAACTGAAACACAAGATTGTGTTTATCCAATTTAAAGTGTGAAAGGCCCAACAGTGAGTTGCAGATAGGATGCATTTGCATCTTGAGGCTAAATAAGTATTTTTTTCACTTCCTCCCATTGTCTGCCCAGTTCCTCTGCTTTTAGAGCCTGTCAAATCATATCAGCCTTCTCAGCCTCACCAGTCCACGCATCTGTTTACTGGTATATAATAAGCACATAATCAAACGCCGCAGTTAAGCAAGCGCTGAGTGCTGTCAGAGCACATTGAGGGTGCATTTATTCGACGCTCTCAGTGTTGGCAGTTGCTTTGAGAAGGGCAACAGTAGAAGCAAGTGCTAATAAGCATTTGACATCAAGGTTACAGATATGCACCCTGTCGAGCAACAGCGGGCCTGTCTCACACTCTCTGGGGACTTGGTGTGACACTATTTTGTACTTTACAACATGCACAAACAAATTCAACATTAATAAATACAGAAATGAAAGATGGGACGCTATAACAAAAGACTTTAATGTGCTGAACAAGGCAATTATGAAAAGCATGAGATGCATGTGGATTCTGTAACATCCTTTTTGATTAGTCATTTCAAGGTTGAAGACATCCCTCTGTTGTTTTGAAACACTTATGCAAATGCTAAATTGTAAGCAGACACATTTTTATCACATATTTACTAGACATTCGGGGTGTCAAAAGAGGTTGCATTTAAGTAGGAAATGCGTGAACAAATCACAGGAAAGTGATCCCCGGAGAGTTAAACCTGAGAATAATGCTGCATTTATTTAAACAAAAGCTACACATATCTTATTCAGCCACTGGCATCTCTAGCACTGTTTTCCTCTGATTCACATCTTATCTCAATGACAGGCAGCGGTTTGTTCCTTTTCAGAGACATATATCCTCTTCTGCTGCTGTTAGGCAGGGCATCCCCCAGGGATCTATCCGGGGTCCTCTACTCATTTTAATCTACATACCTCCCTTTGGACAAATAATACAACATTATTGGTCAATTTCTTTTGCTGTGTCAAAGACGCACAACACTATATTGTTTCCCATCAGCGCAGCCTTCAACCCCCTTATTCATCTGTAATTTAAAGCTAATTCTAACTGGATGTTCACAACCGAAATCGTATAAATCAGTCACAAAGCTCTTATCCTTAGGCATGCTGATCTTTATATAGATACTGGTGTGCAAAACTAGCCTATTAAAACAGTACTTTGCATTATTTCTTTTTTTGAAGTATCAGAGAAAATAAAATTAAACAAAACAAGATATCCAACAATGTATTCATGCCATAAACAGTGTCTTTGTTATCTTTATTCAAGAGCTATTTTCCTTATTTAGATTATGCACAATGCACTGCATTTATTAATACATTCTAATTTAATTTTAATGATGATTATTTTTTGGATTAAATAAATGTGGTCCTGCTAAATAAGAAAGAAGCTACTATCAAAAATATTACACAATCTTACCAACCCCAAACGTAATCAGATTTACTTGTATTAATATAATTTCATTTACTCGGTTTTTGTTGCAGGGTTCATGCATATGGATGCATAAAGATAAAACGTGCCATTCTTGTACAGGGAATACGCCATCATTATGGAATATTCACAAGCTCCTTTCAAAACTGAGTCTGAGAATGAAGTAAAAAGAGCAAATTCTGAAAGGCTTGTGGGGTTTTTTTTGCTGACCACAGCAGAACTTTGACTTTTACAAATGCAGTTTCATGGCACTCTTTTCGCTTCATGCCAGCTTAATATTAACACCCTCAGGGCTGGCCAAACAGCAATTATCGAGCTTGTGTTACTGTGCGTATGCATATATGCATGTATACACGAGTGTCTGTGCGCCCAGAAAAGGACAAAGTCTTTGAGAACATCCCACTGTTCAGCTGTTCAGACAATATATAGTAACATCACCAACAAAAGCGGTAATCCACTGTCACACAGAAAGGAGCACGAAGTCCATAGTCCTTTTGATTGGACAAGCAAGCCCCATTCAAAGAGTTGGAAATGAGAATGAGAGGCTTTGCTGCTTTACTGAAAATGGCCCAGTGCATCCCAGAAAAAAAATGCTTGGGAAGATTTCTATTTTGGCATACAATGAGCAAGGCTGCGGGATAAATTATCGCCGTACTATCCATTTGCACACAAAAGGTGGCAACTCTAGAGAATTACGATGGCTTAGAAACTCTGGAATCATAAAGGGTTTTGTGTCTGAAGGACTACTAAAATTCAAAAGCAGCCCATGAAACACTTCTGGGTTCACAGAAAAGGTCACACATATTATGTCTTGTGGCTGTATTAATGAAAATGAGTACTTTAACACTTTCAGATCGGCCCCCTCACTTCCATTGTGAGCGCCTCACTGTAACCCATTTTTTTAAAGAAAAGAAAGAACAAGTTTGATCTCATCTTGTATTAAACCTGGAATATCCATTTAACCAATAACTATTAGAGTAATAAAAACTTTAAGGGTTTAGCCCTATAACCAATTAACAAATATCTTCATATTCACTTCCTTTTTTCCTTCTAGAAATGTTTAGGCAAATATTTTGCGCTATTGATCATCTTGTAGCAGCAGACATATCCAGTGCGGAGAGAGAAATATATGTCACTTCTTTTTAAACTGTTGGCTTCTATATCGAGGTTGTTCGGGTCGGCTATTCTGGCTTTCTGCAAATGTATAAATTATTAGGTTGCAGGAGGCGCATTTATTATATGTGTTTTGTTGCCTGGAGGCTAATAGCTGCTTTTCAGGTGTAGTAGGGCACTGATGAATGCTAGCTAATCGCTAATGTTGGCTGAGGGTTTAGACACCATTTATCACCTCTTTAAGGGATCTGCACGTGGGAATATTAACAGCCGCATTGCCGTGACTTAAGTCTCTAAAAAAGTCTTTAAGTGCATTAAAGCAGTGCTTTAGTTTGACATTAGATAATGAAATGAGAGAGAGTCCAATTAGTTCTAACAGCTTAAGAGTGGTTGAATGTAATGCGATGCCAAAATGCCAGACTTTAAATGCTCCAAAGCACACTAATGCACTCTCTTAGGGTCAAATTTACCCACCAGGAAAGGTTAGAGAGGGTGTCATTTTACCTCTCTAGATTGGCTGACACTTTAAATTACAGACTTTTGCAGATAAATCAAATCACAATAGCACTTTAGAGCAAAGCTGTTAGCTGTTTGCAGTGGCAAAGAGTGATTGTCAAAATCAAAGTATTAATTCAAATCAGTTTACTCAATAAATTATACCCAGGTGTGTCATATTTTTTCTGGCTCACTTCATGCCCTAGATGAGAAAACAATACGACTTTAATGACTTTAACCTAATATAACTTCAAATAAAACCCTTGCTTAGATTATGTATATACAACTTTACATCTGTAATTATTCAAATGTTTATGAAATAGTATTTTCTAGTAAAACATACTCCAATAACCTTTATTTACAGCTTATACACTTACACACACACACACACATAATATTATTAAACATTTGTTCAACTAAACAGTACTATTCATAAGTTAATATATCTATGTGTGTGTGAGTATGTGTGTGTGTGAGTTTTGAAGAAAAATATCTGCTTTTGCAAATAAACTTTTCACACACACACACACACACACACACACACACACACACACACACACATATATATATATTGGAGATTTTGAAAGAAGTTTCTTATGCTCAAGAAATTTTTGATTATTAATGTTGAAAATGGTCTTGCTTAATATTTTTGTAGAAACAGAGATACTTTGATGAATAGAACATTCAAAGCAATAATTTGAAAAAGAAATCTTTTGCAACATTACAAATGTTTTTACTGTTACTGGTCATTTTAATACATCCTTGTTGATAATTTTAACAAAAAAAACCTCACTGACCCCAAACTTTTGAACAGTAGCGTATAAAAAGGGCTAAAAATAAATAAATAAATAAATCTGAGGGGGCACTGTTAGTCTGAACGAGCACGACGCTTCACATTAGACCTGTTATAAAGTATGACCCAGAAGCCTTTTTAATGTCATGCTACTATCTTGCCTCTCAGAGGGGCAGCTGGCCCCCAGCCCCTCTCAGAGCTGAAATCAGCACTCCGCCGCACACGGGCACTGACCCACCAGCCGGGATTTTAAACGAATCTGAGGATAGGACATAGGAGCAGCACCTGCCCAGATGGCAGGGTGCACAGGTCCCGAGCAGAGATACAGCATGGGCTTACCTGAGCGCTCGACCTGGATGGACGCCACAGACAGACCCCTGGGACAGAGAGAGGAAGGGAACGCTGAGATCCAGTCTGTTGGCCGTGACTTCCATACCTCCAGAGTTCATGCCTGGTGGGAAAGGGTTAGGGATGACATTTGCCTCACCAACCTTTGGATTATTCAAGGCTAGTCCACTACGGTGCGCATTTGAAAAATTATTTCAGTTATCCCTAAGAGTGTACTCGATTAATAACTCGGATTCCTCTTTTAAAACTGAAATGTAATTGCTACGTGTAATAAAAAAATATCGCTCATTACCAAAACATTTCCATGCACCCCCTTATTTAAGTACAAAAAGCAAAATTGAAAAAATAAAGCAGTAAATAGAACCGAATGGGAAAAAATAAAACCACAAGACTTTTTTTACAATAACAATACGATTAATACTAACCATTATCATGTTTGATATTCTTGTTTATTGTTATTATCATGGTATAATGGTAATGGATTATTACTGACAACAATGTTATTGTTTGCTATTGAAAGTAATAATTCTAATAATAAGTAATGATTAACTTTAGATGAGAAAAATGACAAATGCAAAAATGCAAAAGTTAAGATAACCTTACATAAAACACTTCATGTGACTTTATATAAAATCTTTATGAAATAGTTTACGAAATTAAATGTAATTTTAATGCTAATAATTAACCTTACTATAAAACTTTAATATTTAAATGTATATATTCTTTTTTTTATATATACTCTAACTCTAAAATATTCTACTACAATACTAAAAACAACAACAACAATAATAATAAATTATACTGATATAATTGTTTTACTAGTATTAATAAATAGGTAATAATTATAATATCATTATTGCAATACTTTGGCCACAGTGCATATGATATGTTACATTGACATGATTTTAGTGTGGGAAAAAAAATCACTTACTGATCTTTTTTGTGTGACGTTATGTCCAATTGCACTTTCTTGCCATGGCAATGAAACGCTGGAACCCTAAAAGCACTGGAAAAAAGACAGAAAAAAAACACAAAAGTTTTAACAGAACTAATTATGTGCTTTGACAACACAATAAGCTTCAAATTTATGCTTTCAAATCATCCCAAAAATTGGCCACATTCACTTCCACTGTAAGTGGACCGTAACTGCTATTGTTTTTCAAGAAATCAGCTCGTATTGTCCCCGGTAAGTTGGCAACATGAGTGAAACCGTGCAAAAGAAAAACACGATTTTATATTAAGAATATATTCATATTTGCTATCTCCGAAATCGCTTTTATCGCCGTGACCTCGCCAGGTGGATTTAAACCATTAAATAACATTTCACGAATTAGAGACATGCTAGATATTTTTAGATGACACCATTTTAAAAGTGATATAAAGCTGTAAAAACATTCAGAAAGCGTCCTTCGCTGAATTTTTCATAATAACTCTTTTTCCTCGCGAAAAGATATGCAAAGCGCACCCTGAAATACAAATTATAAAACGCGAATGGTGTCCCGTGCGGCGTGAAATATGGATGTCTCTGCGCTTACGAGGAACTCGGGCTCTTTAAAAGCACTCAATGTAGGTCCCTCACAGCAGCGACTGCTCTCTCTGTCCTTCACATTTCACTGGTCAGTGCCCAGTAATCAACACACATTACCCACACAGAGCCCGAGCTTAATTACCAATCACACGCAGACCCATAAACACTCCAGCTCTTCCATATTCCGCCTGCCACTTACCTTCCTCCCCATTATTTAAATTCAAGATTATGAATGACTGACACACGCGTATGTAAATGTGTTTTGTTTTTGAGATTATGTGCAGTGGTTGATATGCTGATGAGGAACGGTGACTGCCTCTCGAGAGTGAGTGACATTCCCCTGCACAGTATGAGACCATCTCCTGGATTCTTCTCATCAGGCGTCCTGCGGAGAATAGTTTACTTCTTAACAACAAAAGGAAAATTGTTTACGGCATTCGCCCGACGGTGGAGGTTTGACTTTGCCGAGCCGTGCCTGATTGGTGCCGGGATTTGGACTAATATATCATAATACCCCCAGTAGTTTATCCCCAGAAATTCAAATAATAATAATGATGATAATAACAACAACAACATTAGCAATAGTATTACAATCAACATCAAGAACAATATCATGATTATTATTATTATTATATTAGATTATTATTATTATTATTATTATTATTATTATTATTATTATTATTATTATTATTATTATTACAGCATTAGCGATAATATTATCATCAACTGCAATAACTATTACAAGATATTCATTACAGTAAATATTAGAGTTGGAATTTTTATGGTTATTATGAGGCTTAAAAATATTATTTGTTATATACAGTAATAATAATAATAAAGTATATATTTAATCGTTTAAAATCTTGCCATGTTTTATAGTACGATTTATTGTTATTATTCATATTATTGTTATTCTTGACAACAGTAAAAGCAATAGTAATATTATCACCAACAATAATAAAACAGTAGATATTACAGCCAGAAGGTTTCATATTTACAGTTAATTACGATGATGCTTATAATTATTATTGTTATAAGTAATAATAATAATAAAACAAATAATAAAGGTACCAAGTTTTATGGTAAAGTTATTATTAGTAGTAGTGGTATCAATAATTAAAGTGTCAATAATAATAATAATAATCAACAACAACAATAGTATTATGATATAATGGTTCGTTATTATGATCTTGATTATTGTTGTTAATAATAATTATAACAACAGCAAATATTTAGCAAGTTAGTTAGCAAGCTCAGTGCTAAGGTGTATCATTAATAATAATAACAATAATTATACTTAATTATTATCAATAAATAATCATTTATTGCAAAACAACAAAGTATACATTAAAGTTGGTGATGATTATCCTTATTACTGTATCTATTTTAAACCAATAAAAATACATTTGTGAATAAACTGTATGAAATAAAAAGAATACATTTGTTGTTAATACTGAATATTCCTCAGTAATACACCTTTTTGATCAACAGAAGAAAGAAATTAGCAGAAGTTCGGAACAGCATGAAGGCGTGCGAGTTATCTTTCTTTTTTTAGGGTTACTTCAAGATATCGCTGAAACATATCTTCTTTTGGGAAGAAATTGTTATGTAAATCCCCCAAGTGTGCCTCATTTCGTTTTGCACGTCCAGCCATGCATGAAAGCATCCATTCATCCATACTTACATACATCCATCAGACCATCCGTTCATTCAGAGCAACTCTTCTCTAAAAACATTTCCTATTTGAGCAAAAATGATCACAGCAGGGGCAGCGGAGCAGGAAATCAGGTGAGGGCAAACAGGAAGTTGCAGGTGTGACACGGGCCCTGCGGAGCCCATCTAAGCAGGAAGTGATATTGAGTAAGAGCAGATGGATCTGACATGATTACAGCTTGTAGTTGGAGAAGCCATCTGTTCTGGTGACTGTTTATAGCCGTGAACTAAGACTGTGAAGCAATATCCAACAGGCACAGAAGAGGGAGGAAGAACACTGTTGCAGGAGAAGTTTTCAATAATGGCCCTGGGAGATATCCAAATAACAAATGCAAGATGTTCATGTCAGTTCCTGCAGCCTTGTGTGTTCACTGCTGGGGCTTTTTTTCCCGGAAAAATCCAGAAGTGAAATTACCATACAGACCAATTAATGTTTCTCATTGCATATCCCTGTGAAAGTTTCACGCTCAGGTCGGGTTGTAACGTATTTCAAGCCGCACACATTCGTGTCCTTTGAAACCTGACTGACTGACGAACACAAAACGAGTGATTTATATCAGAATGTCAGAGCGGTTTCTTTCCATACAATGAAGGTGAATGGTGACCATGAATGTCAAGTATAAGAGTTTTTAGTCCCAGCAGGGTTTTAATATTAGAGTCATTTTTGTGTTGTTTTGCAGTGATAACCCACTTATAATTATTATGTAGTTTCATTTCTTTCTTTCTTTCTTTTTTTTTACAATTACCTGTAAATTGTTTTGTGCATAATTACTGAAATTGTGGTTCTGGTTCCTCATGAACTGTGACAACAGACTACATTATCTCTGAGTTAGTACGTATATGTTACAGTTTAAATGTTATAAATTCACGTTTTACAATTTAACAAACATATATTTAACAAATATGTCACCAATGTTGTGATTTTGCTTTTTATGATCATTTATGATAAATAAAATAAAGTTTTTTTTATTATTATTATTATGTTATGCATTTTAAATCTGTATACTGGTGAAATCAGACATTATGGAAACTAGAAAATATTCAGTATAACATAGTAGTTGAATATTATTTTTAAACCTTCCTTTTAAAATTTCCTTTTTAATCCACACACTTAACATAAATGTAAACATGAATTTTGCAGAATCACAAAATCCTGGTGCGAATTACTATCTTAGGTGAATTGTGCTTTCGATATGATATCCATAACAAAAAAAAGCAAATCATCAGCATATTAGAATGATTTCTGTAGTTTCATGTGACACCGAAGAATGCAAAAATGTTGTATTCAAATATTCAAATAGAAAACAGTTTTAAATTGTTGTATCATTTTAAATAATTAAATAAAATGAAATGATTAAATAAAATGAAAAAACTAACATTTTTGAATAACAGTGTTTTTCGATACACTTCCCTCCATTCACTTGCTTTATTTGGAAGAGAGCAGCTCAGACATTCTGCTAAATGTCTCTTTTTGTGTTCCATTACACACAAGGTTGGAATGACATGAGCATGAGTAAACCGTTATGAAATCCTCATCTTGTGTGGCTGATCTATCTTTATATTTTAGTAAACAGCATCTGCTGTCTCAGGGAAGCCAGTGTTCATCCGAACCGATCTAAGTCTCTCAAAGCTAATAGAGCTCAGCAGCGTCTGCTAATGAAAGCACAGGTGCCTTTGACTGTCCACCAGCATCCCGAGACATTTGCTCAGAGAAAAGAAAGAGAGCGCGAGTGAAAGTGGTGCAGTACGCTTCTAATTCCCTCAACTGCGCGCCTTCACATTAGTCATTCTTGTCTTGGCGCCTCAATTAGTGGCATGTATGTTAGATGTTTTCTCGCTCTCAGCCCTCTGCCTATGCTTAATTGCCCACCTAGGTCACTGTTCAGAAATTAGTTATCGTTTCGGCTATGGTGTCAGGCCGGGGTGTGAATGGCTTCTGAGACTTAATGAAAGGTAATGATAAGATAAATGATCTCTTAAATATTCATCTGGGTTTTGTATTGATGTGTGGAATGTGTAAAACGGAGGAACCCGCAAAGCGGCTCCATTCATTTACCAAAGCTGCTAACAAGCACTTTCTAATGTACAGTGCATGTACTGTATGGAAAAGAGCGACGTTAACATTCTGATAAATATCACAGTTTGAGTTTCGTGTCAATGATTTTCATCTATTCAAAAATGCATCATAAATGCAATTTATACATGCAATGCTTACCTATTTTTAATTTTTTATATTTATTGTAAATATACTGTCAGGGTGACACAACTGTCCAGTCTCATAACAAAGGAAGGGGAAAAAATTTAGCCTTTTTTATTATTTATAGTAAAATTACTAATTACTAATTATTCTTATTAATTATTCTTATAATTTATTATTATTTAGAACATAATTTATCATTTATGTACAAAAAAATGTTTGCTAAATCATGTGATGCAAACAATATGCCGAAAAAAAATGTAATCAGTAACTAATATAGTATTTCATAACTGTGTAGTCAATAAGCCTCCTAAAATACTTTAATATGACATTTTTATTGGCAAAATTAGCTCAGGCTGCAAACTATAACTGACTCTGTTGACTCTCCCGAAAACAAATATTTAAGAATCTATTAATGCTATTTGTTATATGCAATTATTCAATTAATAACATTTAAAATCATTAAAGTATGAGCATTTACACAAGTGTAAGGAAAATAACACTTATCCTTTATACTTTGTACTTGTTTAAACCGCATGACTTTTTTTTTTAACCTCAAGAAAGCGTTAAAAGTTTTCCCAAAACCAGCCTGAATAAGAACAACTGTTTAAACTAGATTTGTCTTTTTCTTTGCCGCAGACACTCCTATTTGTCATTGACTCTTCTACAATAGAACGAAAGTCATACGGGCTGAATAAATGATGACAGAATTTTTATTTTTAGTTGAATTATTCCTTTAAAACAGGCACCAATGAATGCATTTCATTAGCAAATTCTCATATGCACGAGTCCCAGTGGCCTGTTGTACAGGAGGAAGAGAAGAGGTTGTTATAGGACAGATAATACCAATCCCTTGTGTTTTATGCTGACTAGAGAAATCAGATAAAACGTCCTACTACTGCAGTAGAAGAAAGTAGAGCACTGTAAACACACTCTGAAGCCATCACACTAATCACCTATGCAACGCTTTTATTTAGTCAATTACTATTGTGTCACAACGCCACCGTCTTGAATAATGAAGAAATTAAATATGTATAAGATGTATAGTGTATAATTAAATGCAGGACCGCATGACACATTGCACCTATTTATCGCCGTTATACCTCATGTCTGTAGTACGATACTTCAAAAATTCCACTTTTTGGATTAATTTATGATTGATTACACACATGCGGTGCTTTTACAATAATTGTATCGCACTGGAAGTATTCACTCTATGCAAATAAGCAACAATTTACATTAACGCCACAGTCTGCGTCTCATTTAAAGCACGGCAGTGGTGTTCGTGAGGATCACAGCGTATGACAACACGCTCGCTTCTCTCTAGACTCATGAGACAAATTCAGTGAGAGCAAAAGAAACTATTTACACAAAAAGAAAGAAAGAAAGAAGGAAAAATGTGCACAACATATTTGTTGGTCAAATATTATTCAGAGATAATAAAATAAATAAATAAAAACAACCATCTGTAAATCACTCAAGTTCTGTTTATAACAGTGGACCGATGGATATCTTTGTTTATTTTTTTTTTAAACCATCTGTATTTTTTCTTAAACACTTTTTTTCTAAATGCTAGATCAAATTGATGGTAGTCAACATCTCACAGTTGTCTCAAAACTGCAAGATTATAATCACGCTCTTCTGATGTTTTTTTGCAAGTTTCTAACTTTATTTCTCATAAATCTTCTCAGAATGGCGAGATTTACTTGATATTCACACAAAATTGCAAGTTTGTAACAACTCAAATGTTAATTCTCAACGTTCTGTTCATTTTGTGGATCATTTTCTCAGAATTGTAAGATGATAAAATTCTAGTTGTTATTTCTCAGTTTTTGGGGTAGCATATAAAAACTCTAACCCTTTTCTCACAGCTGTGAGATTATATCCTTATACAAATTTTTAATTGTTCATTTCCTAACAAAACTTTTTTTCGCAAAACTGAGAGACGTGAACTGTGAAAAAAGTCAGAATTGTAAGATTAAAAAATATATATATATATCCTGCTTGGAAACAGGCTTCCATTCACTCCCTTACAAAGTGCATTGAATGTTTGAAAATTGAAATTTTGAAAATTGAAAATTGTGAATGGAAAAAGTATGCTTGATGTACTCTTTTGGGCAGGACCGGTCTTTTCTATGATTTGTGATAACATGATCCATGTGATAGTTATATAACATTTATTCAATTCTAATAATGATCATATTTCGTAAAACAAAACAAGTGTATTGTAATGAATCAGCGATTTATTGATGTTCTAAAGAAAGAAAAAATATCAAGTTGCCAGATTAAAATCCAAGATGGATTATGGATCGAAAATTACATCCAGCTCAAAAATATTCCTCAGCCTCAAACTCTAGACTTGAATAAATCTACGTAGCACTGCAGCAAAGGCTGCTTCCTATTTCAGGCAAATTTTGTTATTCTTTTGACTCGAATATTCTTCTTAAATATGTCTACTTGCTGACCCTGCAGAGCCTGCTGTCTGCCGCCTTTTAAAATTTCTCCTTTTCCCAGCATTTACGACCATTAGTAAAAAGCGGAGATGCGAGCGAGTCTGAACTCCAGCTGGGAGCGATGTGGATAGCATGTCTCCAGGCCAATTTATGGAGCAATTAGTCTCACGGAGCCACCGGGGTCAAACTCTCCGTGTAGCACCATGGTCTAGAATAAAATAAAGACTGTGGACAACACGGTAATGTAACCGCGAAGAAGGGAGGAGACGCTGCTTTTTCCTGTCCAAAGATGGTACAACGGTAGCAAAAAAAAAAAAAGGACAAAATGAGGACATATCTGCTGTCAGCGTGTGGAAAAGTCTCAGGACTACAGGAGTCTGAACCACTACAGACTCAAGTCAACAAACCATTAAAGCATACACCCCAGCTCAGCTGTATCGACTGGCACGCTGCTCTTATTGGCAATTTCTGGTGTGGTTTCATTTGAGAGGACAGTTTTTTATCCTTGACTATGAATTCATGCAGGCGGTCATGGCCTAAGAGAGAAAGAGCGAGAGCACAAATTCGTAGTATTCTGAGTATGCTTGGCCACAAGTCACCTCCTTTTTTTTTTTCTTTCTCTCTGCAATAAACTGACATGTCAAGCATTGTGTTTTTCACATGCAGACAAATAAAAACACACCCAAAAAATCCCACCTTAAAGTTTCTAAATATACTTTTATAAGGCGATAATTTCGCAGGCAATCTTCAAATTAATATATAGAAACAACCAGGCCAATCTCACGGTTATTCATATATATTTTACAAGGTGGCTAATTCGGACGTCCTCACTTGTACGAATACATGAGGTTTTTGCTAAATCGTACAAATTGGCAACTCGTAAAAAAAGACGTAAAATTTAGTACGACCTCACTCATACAAATTCATGCAACATTTTCTAAATTGTCACTGGGGTTTTCATACAAATCGTACAAAATCATACGAGTGATGTTGTACAAATTCTTACAAATTATCCACCTCATAAAACATGTATGAACTGGCTGTAAGGCTGTGTTGAAACAGCAAAAAGACAGCATACTTTTAATAAAATTGTGTTTAAAGGCACCATTTCAATGATACCAATACTACTGCTTTGACAGTTTTTATATATATACACATATATATCACTATATTCACCATTACTATTCATTATTCTATGCATGCACATAGAAGTTGATAATAATATCTAGACATAAAAAATAGACATTATCTAGTTTGTAGTCTCCTTTAAAAAATATATATAAATGTATTTACTTGAAGGTGACTGACAGAAAGTGGCATGGCTTTTTTAGACGCCTTTACACGAACGAATCCACACCACCCTTTAGTTAATTAACATCCATGACACAGTACATAATTCCTTTCATCCCTGTTTTGATCCAGAACGGAATAACATTACTTAATGCTGATACCACCTGAGGAACACTGTGAAAAAAACAATCTGTTTTAAATTAGCATACTAATTGAAACAGACCATAATAATGAAGCGGCATAAACACTGAGAGATATGCACACGGATGATTAGGGGGGCTTCTGGTAATTAATAAAAAAGGAAAATAGCTGAACATTTCTAACAAGTCCTGGGTGTGTTGCCTGACCTTTGACCTCTGTACTATGGGGAAGGATGACTTGAGACATCTGTGCGGTGGATCACCTTAATTAACTAAATGTGTTGGCTTAATCAATGTGTCCAGACAATAGAGTTAAAGTCCACTGAAGTATGCTTATCGAGTCTGCAGAAGGACTTTAATAGGTCAAGAAGGCTTAACCGTGAAGTCTGTTGGCAAATCATCCTATCATTACTCAGTGCATTGAAACGTTTAGCGGCAAGACCCTTAATGTGAATGCTTAAAATGTATTATCACCTTACTGGCAAGTAGTGTATAAAGCATAATGGGCTCATTCTGCACCAGACAATTAATGTAAAGGAATAGGAATAGTTCATTAGCTCTTCAGTGAGTGGGTGCCGTCAGAATGAGAGTCCAAACAGCTCACAAAATCATCACAATAATCCATAACTGATCCACATGACTCCGGTCCATCAATTAACGTCCACAATACGGTCCATAATCCATAATAATGCTACCTGCAGTGAAGAAGTCCATCCCCTTTGGTTCTTTGACATCAAATCCTAGCAATATATATGTATTTTTAGAAAGCAAGCTTTTTTTTTTTTTTTTGGGGGGGCAAACTATTCCTTGTCATATAAAAATATAATAATATAATAATAAAAATATTTGTATTATTGAATACTTGTTTGATATCATAGTTTCTTGTCATAGTTTTGTTTAGATTTTCTAATCGTGTAAAAAATTAACTAAAATAATAATAATAATATTAATAAATGTAGCTTTTAAGACGTGGCATACATATTTTTGAACTTTTACAGACAGAAACTACAGCGTGATGAGAGATTTAGAGTCATTTTTAAAGATTCTAGATGATATTGTGAACGTTTAGCGAAAAAGACCGAATGTAGGACAGGGACTTTTTTTAATATACATTTTGATTAATAATTATTAACGCATTCAACATGTGCAACTTTCAAAATATTCAGAAAACATAAAAAAAAAAAAAAATCATGCACGGATGAACTGTTCACAATATCACAGATTTAAATATATATGGGTGAATTTGGACTTAATAAATTATACTTATGAAACCCCTAAAGTACTAAAAATAAAGCTAAATAATAAACCAGAAATAGAACGCAAATTCAAAAAATAGATGTCCACATAACAGAAGCTTTTATTAAACCTCTCGGACCAGCAAACACCATTTAAAGTTACATCACCAAGTTTTGACATCTGTTGATTAGTTAAAACATCCCCAAGCCTTTGAGAAAGTAAGATCGGATGAAAAGATCAAAAGATCATCTTGATGATTAGTCTCACCGATGCTTTACCATTTTAACTATGCTTTTGTTCTACGTAGTAAGAAAGAGTTTCACTGGCACAACCTTTAGGGAAATTAATTCATTTACTAAGTGTCTTAATAATTACACTGACATCAGGGTTAATTGCCTAATCCGTATTGCCATAGAAGCGTCCTGTTGAAATCCCCACACAATCTGTTCCAGAAATGGGGGCCAGAGGATACCCGCAACAGTGGGAGACTTTGACCTAAATAAAAAGTTTTCTCTGAATACGGATGCTTCTTTACACAATATCTTAATCTGCTAGTGTTGTTGTTGTTGTTTTTAAATCGATTTCAACTCCATGCAACATGTAAATATTTCACTGCTGGAAGAAGGTGTGTTTTGCAACGGTGACTCATTCTTTTTTTTTTTTACTTAAAAAAAGGCAGAATAAATGAGGCACCAAATTAAAATAAAGGTTGCCGCAAATAACTGCAACTAATGAGGCATCACTATAGAAGTCGTCGAGCGCAATCCTTTCTTGAAAGACTCAGAGACCTTAAAAACACTAATGCTGCTGGTTTTGCTTTGGAGGACTCTCTTTAGCGTAAGATAATGAACAGATTATTGCAGAGCAGGACAAAGAGGATGATGGATGTCTCTGTCAACAAGGGGGCGAAAAACTGGGGAAAGAGTCCAGCTAGTAAACCTGAAGTGTTTAAGTAAGCCTCATTAGCAAAAGCCTGAAAGATGCTTGTTACGTGTCTGAATTTCCCTCGATTCTATATGTTCTAGTCACAAAGAGTGAGCGAGAACGCCTGTACAGTCGCTCTTCTTTCTGAAGCTTTATCTGCATTTAAAAACTTTTTGGCTTTAGATCAATCACATATAGCCCTCTAATTTTTTTGTTCTTTCTTTTTCGTTATTATCTTTCTTTTTTTTTTTTTTTTTTTTTGGATGGCTGAGGTCTCCTATCTATGTTGATATCTCATTAATCAAACTCCGCCACATAAAAGAAAGGCTGCCAACCCCATCAGCGCTCTAATAAGATCTGCTGAAGTTAATCACTGCTTCAAACGTGGAGAATTGATCAGCGCTCAGACGACATCTCCCAACAATGACATTCATTCATATTCAGCCGTCTGCCGTATTGCCACAAACAGTTTCGCTGCGTGAGCGAACAGCCTTTATCTTACTCTACTCTGACATTTGTATTTGTCCTTCAAAGCAGCATTGTGGGGTAATGGTATGTGTTGGGCACATACCAATTAGTCTAAATAAGAAATAACCGTAAAAACTTAGACCAAGCGATCATTTTGAATTAAGGCATTCCATTATAATGTACTGAATAAAAAAACGAATTACATTTAAGAGTGCAATCTTAAAAATTCACATAACAATGCTACAGGTCTGTTGTATATAATACAATAATCTGTTATATATATATATATATATATATATATATATATATATATATATATATATATATATATATATATATATATATATATAATACTGAGAAGAAGGTACAACAGACTGATAATACAGGCTGATAACTAGGGCCCAATGAAATGTAAGTGTATTTAATAGTGCTCTCAAACAATTAATCGCAATTAATCACATCCAAAATTTGTTTTTGTTTACTGCGTATGTTTATTATAAATACACACACATGCATTTCAGATAAAATGTTTATATATTAAATATACTTATATATGATATAAATTATATGAACAAAAAATAAATGCACGTAAATACGTGGAAATATTTTCTGAATATTTTCTGTAGGCTGTGTGTGTGTCTTTATATACACATCATATATATGTTGTGTGAACAAAACGGTATATTTTAGATGCGAATAATCATGATTATTTTTTTGGCAGCATTATTTTTCAATCATTTATTAAAATTGTATATGCATTACGAAATGCTTTGTGTTTCTAAAAAGTTAATTTAATTACTTTACCTTACCCAACACAGCTTTATTGCCTAAAATAATACATGGACAAAAATTCTTATATTGTGTGAAATTCCTTAAACATTACCGTTTCAATCAACTGTCTTGTTGCTATTATTTTGAGTAATGTGTAGTATTAATATATTTCTCTCGTAATTTTATTCAAGTTAAACCAAACTTGTTTTTAGCGGAGACCTTTCTGGGTGTGTTTGACAACAGTATTTAAACGAAATAGTGAAAAGTTCATGAGGAGACTTTCCGTGCCGCTCTTGGCGTCCTCATATAGTCAGGCCCTTGAAACACCAAGAGCGTCATGCATGCTTCATTACGTCTAGTAAACAAAACACTCAGACATACAGGCTTCACATTTCAATAGTAAAAACCACTGAGAAAATATTTCATAATTGACAGACAGATCAACATTACACATTATTCAGCAAATTCCATTTTTATGACTGGATTCAGAATTTTTTAAGATGGTACTGATATATTTGCACACTTAATTGTTCTAGATGAAACCAGAAATGTGCATTCATGAAGAACAGTATGATAAAATGTTATGATTTCATTATTAAATGTTCAAAATGGGATCATTTCGACAGCATGCTAATTTAAACGTATCCGAAGTACTTTAAAATGTTTACAAACACAAAGTTTCTCAAGTACCTTGTGCTTACACTGTCTTTACGCATTCATGTTCATACCATTATTCATCACCGCGACTCACCGTCACGTTGTCATCATAAGCTGAATTTTCTTGCTACCCCTTACAGCGTAAGTGGCCACCAAAACCTGGTATTTAGTTTTCTCTTGACATGCTTGTCACACTCGATGGACCAATCAGAGGTGACCTTTCGGGGTGACAAACAGAGCCAGCTGTGAGAAATTGCACACACATTCACTTACATAACCAAATCATGTTCTCTCAAGATGAATTGCCCCGCAAAATGAACAAGACAAGCCTTTTGGACATTAATCTAAAGCTTAATTCTAATATTTCATATAGCGGGGAGAGCAGGGTCGCGACTGTATCTCAAAACATTTACTGTATCGCACCGTAGGAATGCCGCAGTTACGTGCTTAATTTATGAGGACTGCACGGGAAGATCAGCATAATTGATTTTGTTTGCAATAAAATGACAACCAAGCCATATCCCAACAGGTGGAGACGATTCATTTTTCATACACACCAAACACGCATTCGGCAAACCAAATCTCATTCCTGTTCAATTACATCAGTGTGACGCTTATTATTAAAACATCAAGCTAAAAATACTCGCCGTGGTAATTCGGCTCTGGTCTCGTGGGATGAGAAATTGGTCTGCCACATCAAATCTCTTATCATCGCTTTGCCATTTTCTCCCATCCACTCGTCATTTTTCCCATGTTCTAATTGAGGCTTACAGGCCCGGCACCTTCACAGTTTGAGTCATGGATGGAAATTTCAGTGGGTATTGGATTGCAATTCTTGTGTTTATATCGTCCTTTCCAAGAACAGATCGATTGCTGGCAGGCGTACAGATGTCTTTTCTCAGCTATCGGTATCCCACAAGCCCTGCCCCGTCTTATAAGAGTGGAATTGATTATTGTTGCTCATTTTGGGTGTCTCTTTTTTTTTTCCGTTGGACTGAAATGTACTCTAAGCTGCACTTTTCTCTGGCACCGTCGATGTTTTGCATCAAGCTGCGAAAGCAGGTTCAAAAAATCCCAAGCACTCCCCCGTCGCGCTGCAAATATAAATACCCCGTCATCCCTTTGGCACAAACGCCAGAAACGAACTCTGATCTGCGCTTTTTCCATCGTGAAATCCACAGCTACCTACTTTCTCCATCTGTCTGGCTTTCAGTTGTTACACACTCCCAAATATTTTCTCAGCGGGCTGACAAATCTAAAGAGGTCCCACTACAACCTGTTTCCCCGGGTTTGACTGACAGCCTGTCAGTTAGGACTGACAGATGGATGCTGAATTGTTGTCTCTCGCTGGGTCTCATGAATCTTTCAGTCGCACAAAAAGTGCCGCCGCTCAGAGCGGGAAAAGCAGCGCACCTCACGATATAGTCGGGGTAAAAGCAATGGCTTTAAATATTCTAATATAGTAAAGTTCTATGCTACTCTCCATGTTTTGGTGCCTCATTAGGAGCCTATGCAAATTAGGGATGTTATATCAGGATAATGAGATGCGGAAAAGACATGAATATGCATTTTTATCAAAAATTGTAATTCCTTTGAAATGCACAAGTCGGGAAAAGTATGTCATGCAACTTGCGACTCAGGTCATTGATCTTGATAATGCTACGAAAAAGGCTTTAATGTAGCTGGCTTTGGAGCCATTATCTATTTAAAGAGCGTCAATATTTGGCTATATATAGATTTATACATGCGCTACGAATGACAAAACTCTTAATGGTTCCCAGAAGTGGATATATTTAATAAATATCGTACAGGATTGAGATGCAGTAACTTTAAAGGAATGCTGTAACACTGCATATAGGAGGTTCAAGAAGTTAGGAATTTTTTGGAAAGATGTGAAAGTAATTATAGAAAAAATCCTTGATGCTAATATACCACTATCACCAAGATCAAGGAGATTAAGCTAATAAGGTCCGAGTTTAAATTCATA